>NC_056725.1:680757532-680892532 GCF_019279795.1 Protopterus annectens
TACCAAAAAGTACATCCTTTTGTAAAGGAGCATCAAGAAGTTTAGCTTTCACATGATCAGGCAAATTTTGTTCCCTAAGCCAGGCATGTCTGCAAATGACTGATCCTGTAGCAGCCGCTCTACTGGAGGCCTCTAGGGCATCATAACCACATTGCAAGGTGTGTTTACCCACTTGCTCTGCACTATGCAACATATCCTGTAACTCTTTTAAATCTGGTTGTTCAGGTTGAGACATTCTGTTTTTTAATTGTGATAACAGAAACTGTTGATATTTGATCACATGAAACTGACAGTTTAAGGCCCTCATGGCTAGGGTGGCCGAGGTATATACCACCTTTCTAAAGATCTAGATTCCCTTTCTGCAGGAAGTGGATTCTTGGCAGTGGAGGCCTTTAATCCCTTAGGGCCTTGTGAAATGGTTTCAGGGTCAGCATTATGGCCTTTGTAGAGAAATTGGTGAGAACTGGGTACTCTGTCATATCTATCAGGCTTTACTGGTGCAGGAGGCAGAGAATCAGGATTAAGACAAGCCTCCGAATAGACATCATCCAGTACCTCCAAAACAGGGGGTATAGCCAGAGGTCTGTGCTGAGGTAACCAAAGAAATTCCCTAAGTCTTTTCTTGGAATCTGAAAAGTCTTGGCCTTCCCAATGGAAATGTTCCCTCAAGGTGTGCAAGGTTTCCCCAAAAGAAAAATCCTCAGGGGGGGATACAGAAGGAATAGACTGTTCTGCATCCGAATCCTCAAAAGGGGAGTATGAGTGTACCTCTGCATCAGAATGTTCTGATAAAATGGATCCCTGATCAGAAGAGGGGGATTCTTCCTCCACTCTGGGTCTCTTGTCAGGAGGGGGCTGAGAACCTCTGATAAGAGTGATTAGATCCTCAGCCATTTTAAGCATGTGTTTCTTAGGCATGTGTCCAGGAGATGGGCCTTGAGCAGCAGGCCTGGTTTGATGCCTGGCTGCTTTGGATTTAGTAAAGGCCTTAATAGAAAAAGAAGATGAAGGCCTAAATACACCATGGGTGGAGGTGGACCTGTCCACATTAGTAGGCTCGACATAAGCCGGGCTTGGTTGTAGTCTGGGAAAGGGCCGAGGACCCAGCGGTCTCGGTACAGAAGACACCGCCAAAGGAGTGTCGCCGGTAGTCAGGGACTGCAAAGGCGTCGCTGAGAACCGGACCACGTGGAGCCTGTTTGGCGTGGTGTCAGCGGAGACCGCGGCCTCGCGTGTCGGTCCTTTTCCTTGCGTTTTGGATAAACGGTAGTCAGAGTGTCCGGCGACATTTTATAGTCAAAAACTTTACCAAAGTAATGTTGGGCGGACTCCCGACGCTTAATAGTGCGTTTATTGAAAGTAGCACAAAAGCGACAGCCCGAGACGTCGTGGTCTGGGCCCAAACAAGGTATGCAAAGGGAATGGAAATCCTTATGCGGTATTTGCTTCCCACAAGAAATACAATTATTAACTTTTTCTGACATCGGTCTGAGGCAAGAAAAGTTTCCCCAACGGGGTACTTAGCTTTAATGAAGACTTCGGTTCCAAATATTTTCGTAATTCAGGAGCTGGCCGACCGGCACTTGCGAACTGCTTCTGCTTTGGGCACCGCACGGCAAAAAAGACTGAAGAACATGGCGTCGGCTGTGTCTTATATACTCTGGCCTTCCTGACGTCAGAAGAGTAAGCGACGACAACCGGCGCCGGACCAAGACTTTGGAATTCGGCCGACCGAGGGACCGCCTGACGGCTGAAAACCCATCTGTGATTACTGCAGCTGTATGCACGATGAACATCTGTGAAAGCCTCCTGCACTACATAAAGAAAAATAAACAGCAAAAAATAAGTGGTGAGACTTTACCAAGCAACTGCTGGTAACATCCAACTACAAAGTAAACAAGGTTAATAATGACACAGGCCAACATGTTATGTGTTAATATATCTAATACAATCAAATACGCTAATAAAGCAAAAACTTTGCAACTGGTGCAGACCTAACCATGTACAAAAAGTGTAGGATATGGGGGGGAAGGAAGACAACTTGTTCTGCAATAAAAAGAAGTTATGTCTTACCATAACGTTCCATCTGTATTGCTGATCCTCATTCAATCATTATGTATGGGTATCGGTTCCGACTTCGGACCCGAGCCGGCCATCTTCCAAGCCCGCGCCAGCTACAAACTCTCGAGCTGAACTCTTACCCAGAATTCCCCTTTCCCTGTTACCTCAGATTGAGTTTGCAAGTCAAAAGAAGGTAGAGGCTACTTCTGGTCAAATGACCTAAAAGAACCGGATGGTGAGATCCACTAGAAGCCACAGGAGGGGGAAGGAGGGAGGGTCATAATGACCGAACGAGGATCAACAATACAGATGGAATGTTATGGTAAGACATAATTTCTTTATCTGATATTGTTAATCCTCGTTCATTCCTCACGTATGGGGCAGAGTCCCTAGCTACCTCTATTCTTGGGAGGCTCTCACAGAAGGACATTCCTGAGCACCATAGAACCAAAAGATGCTCTTCCCCTGGAGGCCAAATCCAATTTGTAATGATTGATGAAGGTATGAGGCGTAGCCCAAGTTGCAGCTGCACAGATGTCATGTAAAGAAGCTCTGGCATGGAAGGCAGCAGAAGTTGCCACCGACCTTGTCGAATGAGCCTTTATGGTAGTAGGCAATGGGATATTACGTTGTGTATAAATGAAGGTCACAAAGTCTTTCAACCATCTAGCCAATGTGAACTTAGTAACAGCACATCCTAATCTAGGTCCAGAATAGGCCAAAAATAACTGGTCTGATTTACGAAAGGCCTTAGTCCTGTTCAAGTAGAAGCAAATTTGCCTGTGAATATCTAATGTATGTAGGCAATACTCTCCTTTGTTTGAATGATTGGGAAAGAAAACTGGCAATTCAATGGTTTGATTAATGGACATTTCAGAGATCACTTTTGGCAGAAATGAAGGATTAGTTCTCAAAAACACTCTATCTCTATGAAAAATCAAGTATGGCCTCTTGATGCATAAGGCTTGAAGCTCAGAGATACATCTGGCAGAAGTAATGGCGACTTAAAACAAGGTTTTCCATGACAAATATCTGAGGTTGCAAGAAGAAGCTGGTTCGAAGGGTGGCATTGTCAGAGCTTGTAGAACTAATGACAAGTCCCATGGTTGAACAGGTTCTCTAAAAGGGGGCTTGAGATGATTCACACCTTTTATGAAGGTCTTGCATAATTTGTGTGACATAACAGAGGAGTCTTGGACACCCTCATGGAAATTAGATATTGCAGCCAAATAAACTCTAATAGTAGAGGCCGACAGACCCAACTGAAATAGGTCGGCCAGATACTCTAGTATTATCAACACCGGTGCTGAGAAGGGATCTACTTGTTTTTCTTTCAGCCAACAGGTAAATCTTTTCCACTTGCTTAGATAAGTAATTCTAGTGGAAGACTTATGAGATGCAATAAGAATGTTCCGTACTGGTAAAGAAAGATCATTCTGCCTGGCAATCAAGGGAATTGGAGAAGCCAAGCTGTGAGCTTCAGGCTGTCCAAGTTGGGATGAATCAGGTTCTGCGGATGTAAGATCAACCCCGGGTTGGATGGAGAATCCATGGTTGATCTAGCAGGTGAGGCCAAAGGAAGGGGAACCAAATCTGACGAGGCCAATATGGTGCTATGAGGATCACCTTGCTCTTCAACCGACGGGCTTTCTTCAGAAACTGGGGAATGAGGGGAAAGGGTGGAAATGCGTAAAGAAGACCCGAGGGCCAATCGTGGACTAGAGAGTCCCTGGGTGACTGTCCCGGAGGGGGAATCAGGGAGAAGTAGTTGCTGCATTTGTAGCTGGTCAGGGATGCAAAGAGGTTGCAGCAAGGACGGCCCCAAAGGTGGAAGATCTCCGCCGCTATCAAGGTATTCAGGGACCATTCGTGAGGTTGTAGAATGCAGCTGTTGAGTCTGTCTGCCATCACGTTGGAACTCCCGGGAATGTGCGTTGCTAGAAGAAAATGGTTGGTAGCCATCGCCCACTGCCATATCCTCATGGCCTCTCAACAAAGGGGGTAAGATTTGGTTCCACCTTGTTTGTTGATGTACCAGACCACTAGCATGTTGTCTGATTGTATCGCAATTGTCCCAGACGGCAGCAGGGGATTGAATGCTTGCAACGCCAGAAGCACCGCCCTCAGCTCTAGAACATTTATATGCAATTGGGCCTCCAATTTGGACCAAGTGCCTTGGACTGTCTGTCCCTGACATAGCCCCCCCCACCCCATCAGGGAGGCGTCCGTGGTCACTGTAGCCTTGGGCTGCTGGGGGGAGAAGGGCGAGACCATTGTGATGGGTTGTGGGTCATCCACCAATTTAAATCCTGTTTGCACCTGTGAGTTACCCGAATCTTGGCTGAAAGAGGATACTGAAAGGGATACCACTGGGTGAGCAGTAGCCATTGTAGAAGCCTCATGTGAAACCTGGCCAGGGGGACAATGGTGATGGAGGCTGCCATGGAACCCAACAGCTGTAGGACAGAGTGAGCTGTGGATTTCTCCCTTGAAAGGATTGGGATCAGTTGTTGCTTTATCCTTAGAATTCTGTGCTGTGGAATGGATGCTCTGCAATTCTTTGTATCGAAGATTACCCCTATGAATTCTGTGGACTGAGATGGGGTGAGATTGGATTTTTGCCAGTTTATGGTTATGCCTAGCCTTTGTGCAGCGAGGAGAGAAAGGCTTCTTCTGACAGATGTCTGGTTGGGGTGGAGATGAGCCAGTCGTCTAGGCATGGAAAAACCTGGAATCCTTGTAGTCGCAAGTGAGCTGTGACGACTGCCATGCACTTTGTGAACACTCTGGGGGCTGTAGAGAGTCAAAGGGCAGTACTCTGAACTGGTAGTGACTGGCTCCCGCACAGAAGCACAGAAATCTTCTTGATGGCCTGTCCACTTTTATGTGGTAGTACGCATCTTGAAGATCTATCGAGCACATCCAATCATCTTTTTCCAAAAGTGGGAGGATAGACTGTATTGTGACCATCTGGAATTTTTGTACTCTTACAAACTTGTTCAATACACTGAGATCCAAGATTGGTCTCCAGTCCACGGTTTTCTTTGGCACCAAAAATAATCTTGAGTAGAATTCGGATCCTATCTGGTCTGGAGGGACTATTTGGATGACTCTTTTTCTTAGCAGCTTTTCTATCTCTAGTGCTGCTTCTTCCCTTTGACTGGGTGGAACGTCGGGAAGGTTTTTTGAAGGGACAGGACAAAGATCAAAGGGGATATGATAACCTCTGGTTATAATCCTCTGTACCCAAGAATCGGTGGTGATGGTTAGCCAGGCAGAAGGGTACAAGGAGAAACGACCCTCAACCATCTCCAGAGGAAAGGAGTTGGACCGCTCTTCAAGAGTGCTGGTAGGATTGGCCAGGAAAGGAGTCCCTGGAACCCTGGTTACGCGGACCCCCTCTGCCCCGAAAGGGGCATCTTCCCTGTGAGTTTCTTCCTCTGCCTCTAGGGGAGAACTCAGCCTGTGTCTCACAGAAAGGACCCTGAGACTTCTTGAACCATATCTTCCCACTCTTTTGGTTTCGGGAGAAAGCACGTTGAGGGGAAGAATAACGGACACCTATGGCAGAAAGGGTCTTACCGTCCTGTTCACATCTGGCCAGTGTGCTTTTAACTTTGAGTCCAAACAACAAAGAGGCTTCAATGGGAGCATTAAGAAAGGAGGCAGATCCTGGACTACTTTTTTTAATATATATATATATATATATATATATATATATATATATATACAATAAAATAGAGAACAGAGAATAGCTATCCAAGTAACAGTGTCACAATTACTTTAAAGAAATACATTTTTGAAGAAGACAGCAGTGTTCCCTGCTGAGCTGGTAAATCTCCCCAGTCACAGTGCTGCTGTGTTTGCAATAACAAAATATATTAACAATCTATAAGCAAAGAGTCTTTTCTGTGACTAGATAAATGTACAGCTCTATGAAGTTGCATTACAACAGGACGTGACAAAACTACTCTGCTTTAAATGAACTGTATGGGTTCTCATGCCCCACTGAGGGTGTCAAGTACTTGCAAAATCTTGCAATATGTACCCCACAAGCTTTGAATGGATGCATATATAATGTGTGATGCACTGCGTAGCTACAATGAGCATGCTAAAACTGAAACCAAGAGGCTACTGAGAAGAAACTGAAGACACATATTATAAAACTAATGCTGAATTGCTTCTCAGTACATAATATGCAACAGCATAACCTTTGCTAATCTGCATGCAGCCAAATGACACATAATGATGTTGCCTCTTTTTGTCAAAATGCCATATTGTTATGTTACAGGACATACACCACATTAACTGTGGTTTACGACTGTCAGTTTGCAACAAAGACTTTACTATCTATCCAATACATGTAATCTGAACTTACAAGAGGGATGATAAAGGTAGTGCCAAAGGACAGTTATTAAAGGTTGTCTATCTACTGATTCGGACCTTTCTCAAGCCAATGGTTAACCATCAATCTGTCCTTTTGGGAAAACAAAGATGAAATAAGGCTATAAGGTAGCAGTCCTTAATTATTCACCTCAGCAACAGCACTGTCATCGCACCCTTCCCTTGTAAAAGGATAATCCACCATATTGTCTTGTTGGAGGTCCACAGGTTTAACAAGGATGAGAATCATCAATCATCAAAGTTCACATTTCAACAAAGCATGGGGACCAATAAAACAAACAAAGTCTTGTAAGATGGGAATGATGGTGGGGTATTACCATGAAGCCAGTTAATTCAAATTACTATGTACATGAACACTTCAGTATCCTGTTTAAACATTGCATGAATATGCCAACCACCAATCTATGCATCAAAAATATAGGTAGAAGCCCCAATAAACATGCTTCAGACAAAAACTGTAGCTAAATATCCACATACTCTGGAGACAGCATGTAACTTGCAGTGCTAGGTAAACTGTGTAAAGAAGACCAAGAGGCTATCTCACACACGGGAATCCAATTAATTCCACTGAAAAATTCAGTGACAGCCAACACTGCACAAGCAGAAAGTGCTTTGATTGTCATTTGAAGAGATTTACCTCTAGAATTACCCCTGAAACCAGAGTGAGAAGCAATCTAGTTGGACCTAGTTTGTGATAGAGTGGTAGCCATCTCTTCCACTTTGATCTTTATGGCATCATCCAGTCCCATTTTGTTCTGCAAAAAAAAAATATTCAGATGTCCTATTTTTTTCCTGAACAGTAAGATTCTGAAACTGCTTTTTGTACAGTAAACACAAGGTTATGATTTCCTCTATGCTAAAAGTATCTCTGGACTCAGCCTTTCTGCTTTTAGACTTACTGTCATAGTTATTTTTTGTATAATTTTTTTTACCTGTATTTGCATTGTATTGCTCCTCCAAGCTCCTTCTATAGATACTGTCTTATCTAATGACTGTGAGTAGAGTGTACACCAAGTCTCCTTTGGACAGAAAATCTCCTTTGGTGACCAGAGGAGACCATGTTTCCTTTGGTCAAAGGACACAATATCTACTTTGGTCACCTCATTCACCTTATAAACCTGGTTGCAAACCAGTATTATACCAGCAGTTATAAACGTAGTATTGTTCTCAAATTTTAGAATATTTTAGAACTGATCTGCTTATCTCCTTTTGTTACTTTTCTTCTGTTTTTCCATTCTATGACCATTACAGTGGATATAAAGGAAAATCTTTCCCTTGCCACCCAAAGGACCTGCATGCCAAGTCTTGCTTGACTCCTGCAGTAAGCCACTTCCTTGACTAATAACATCAGCCTTTTGTCTACCTCCCTGGTTACTAAACAAAACCTTCACTGTTTGGGCCTCAAATGTGTTGTTCAAAATGATACCCTTTTGCTTTTCCACTTCTTGTACCACTTATGACCAGTCTTGCATCAAGTCTTTCATGTGGGTGCTAAGACACAAAGGGAGGTAGGAAAACAAGCACTGTTCTCTCTCTCTATCTCCCCCCCTCCTTCTCTCACACACTCTTTTTCCCATCAGGGACCAGGCAGCTTTGCCACCTATCCTTAAAAGGTACACATTTTAAAACATTCTTTTCTTTCTATCCCATAGTGCGATACTCTAGCAGTTTTATGGTTGTACAGGCAGATAGACAGATGGTGCTAGACCAGTGGGCCCTTTCGGTAATCATTTGAAATGCTGGGAGCTGCTACTGCCTCAATGGCTGAAAAAAAGGCATATACACTAAGATTGAAGTGCTATTTCTCAAAATATTCCCTTTTCCCCAAAGTATGGTGATCTTGGAGTTGGTATATAGAAGTTCAGGGGGTTCAGGGATTTGCCCATCACATCATGGGGTGCAAAAAAGAAGAGATCTTTGAGATTTGCTCTTTTTCTGAGTTTTCTTTTTTTTTTCACCCGGCATGTTGGTACTTTGCTTTCTAAATGCCGACATTTCAGTACGGAGCTTGGTCTTTCATCTTTGTGAACTTCCATCCTCACTACTCCTGACAATAATACTACCTGAAGCAGACAGCTCCTCATCCATCATCTCCTTTTTAACTCCTTGTTTTTACATAGCTCACCTGTTTTAAATATCAACATCATATCTAAGTGTGTCTCAAAAGCCAAATCCAGTAACTGTAAAACCTCATTCTTTTCATTTTGTTATGGAGCTCCTACTTCTCATTTTATCTATTACAGCCTTCATATATTAATTATTCTATATACCATCAACCTCTTCTTTATTTACTGTGGTAACAGTAGCTTATCTTTACTCCTTATTTTCTATTATATCCTGCAGATTAGATTTGTGTTTTTATCACATCGCACTATTAAATCCCACACCACGTCTTTGCACATTTGCATCTTTTTGATCTATGTGGCCCTTAGTCATTTGAGACAACAGTTGTTCAATAACCATCAATGCAACATCAACATGGTCTGATTTTATGCAACTGTCATTAAATTAACCTTGTGTTGCTTCTTGCTGCACATGAATTCGAGAACCCCTTCTTTTTCACAATGTCTTTAGCCATCTATTAAATCATATCCTGAATTTACTTTCAGTTTTTTATATACTAACCAAACATTTTTTACAGACACTTTTCCAGCAGCCTTTTTTTTAAATTTATTTATTTATTCATTTTTACTTTTTTCAATGAACTACATCACGCTATAGGACTATGCAGGGTCTTGAAATGCAAGACATCTTTAAAATTTATGAACGGCTTCTTATGTCATTCCTTTTTCAAACTACTGTTCAGAATATAAACGATGCTCTGAAATACTTAACAGCAGAATAGTGATTTACTTTATGTGCATCTCGGGTTTCTTCACCAGGAATGTGGGCACGTTTGAACATCAACCTTTACACTGGCTAGGCGTCTCCAGATTGCCGCTTTATGATCATCTATCACTGGCCTCTTTTCCTATACCTATATGGCTGGACCTCAAAACGGCACACTCTGATGCTGTTTCCCAGTTCATTTTTGTACAGTGATGTCAACTGTCATGAATCCACTCAATTCCTTCTTGTACTAACTCTCCTTTCGGTCCTTTTTGGTACTTCTTGGGAGGTGCATGACCTAAGGGGCAATCTTTCTACTTATCTTCGCTAAAAAACAGCCTTGTATTTTTGCCTTTAATTTGCATGTTCTCCCAGGTTTTTGCACCAGATGTTAGAACTGGAAAACCCATGAGACAATCTTATTCAAGGAAGTCAGCATTTACTTCTGAAAAAGCAACACAGCTTCATTCTTACAGACTGACATTACACTCAAACTGTGAGGAAAACTTCCCTACTTTTATACTGTTTTCATTCTATATGTGCCTGTGTAATTTGCTGATCTTACACAGATACATGCACTAACTTTAACATTGCAAAAGGTCTCTCAATACCCACAATTTATCAGCCATATATTGATGCGTTTGAGTTTAAGACCAGTTTCCTGCATGTAAGTTTCAAAGGTCAGTCGCTTAGGCATAAGAAATACATATACTATATTTCCTTTGCAATCTTTATGTCACCTTCCAATGCTAAAATAACACCTGCATTCATTTTTTGTTACGCTTAACCCTAATAATTACATCTTATGCTATCCATCTAACAGTGCCCATTCTTATTACACGGCATGCTGTGATACAATTCTTAATCCTTAATATATTACAAGGTCTGCTATTCTTAATGAAACAGCTTCGGTTGACTTGACAGCATTCAAGTCAGCTTACATTACATTCATTTTAAATGTTGCAAAGTCGCAGAAGCACAGACCTTGCAATGTTCAAATGTAGGTGTGGAGCTGCTTGAAGGAGGCCTTTTTTTGTTTTAATTACAGAAAAAAATAAAATTATGAGCTTTCTACAGAGGTCTGGAGATGACAGCAGTGGCACAGTGAATCAAGTGTTATTACTATTTTAACACTGACAATGATCGACTAGATATTTGGCAATTTTCTGGCTTTATGTGGAAAGCTGAGGTGAAAGGAATGTAGTGCTACTATTATTTTTACAATGATGCTGACAGTGATCAAATATTTTTGGCAATATTTTAGCTTTGTAATTTTGTGGAATGTTGAGGTGCGAGGAATAGAGCGGTGAGACAAGTGTTGCAACTATTTTAACAACATTGCTGGCAATGAGCAACCATATAGTTTTGACAATATATCTCTGGCTTTCTGACTTGTGTGGAGCTAAATGGATGATAATACTTTAATTTGTGGGTGTGGCAATTTGTTTGTGTGGACTGTGGAGGTAAATAATATTACATAGTTGTTAGACATCGTGGCTATAGTTGCTTGGCGGGAGTTGAGGTTGGCCAGATGAAAGTAAATGTCCCTGTTGCCGTTCTCTCAGTTTAAACAAACACTATCTGACTTTGCAGGGCTAGTGTACATATGTGAGAGAAACAATGGACTAAACTGTCTAGATACCTGATAAGCACAGACAGAGGAGGCATAATTGCTGTAGTTGTCTTCTGTGGATGAAAATAACTAGCTAACTGCTGCTATTTGCTTATTATTTTGGCTTTGCAGGACTAATGTGATTATGTGATTATGTAAAATCATGTAATATTTTAATGTGTGGCAACTGGAACAAAGGAGAAATTTATTACACGGTCATCCTCTTATCACAGCCAGTTATCGGAATTGTGCATAGAAATGACTATAACTGTTTGGAGGGGACTAGCTGGCTGAAAGTTACTAACTCTGTTGCCACTTGCTCAGTTTAACACATGCCTTATTTTTTGAGATAAATGCATCACAGAATACCCAGACCAGAATTTCTGGGGACTGATGGCCCCCACACACCAAGGCAGAATAAGTACATTTTGACATGGATTTAGGAATTGCCTCTGTGCTGAACCCAACCTCGTCTGAAACCAGCACTAATAGGTGGCTGCACTTATGTGTGGAGGATGGGGACAATGTCAATATTTCTTTAACATTCCTCCCAAACCTCAGCGTTGACTATATCTTTTCTTGGGCTGGGAACAATGTAGTTATTATTTCTTTAACTTTCCTCACAAACTTCAGAGGGATGCATGGAGTGTCACTGTAGCTTGTATAGGAGCACTGTACTGTCTCTAGAAGTAAATAGTAGAAAACATTATTGTAAATATTTTTTTTTCATCTTACAATCAAACATCTTATGCCTATACAGGTGACCATCTTTTAGGGGAGAGTAAGTAAATATGAATATCATTGTTATATTATTAAACATGATTATCATTGTATATAGTGAACAAATATAAAAATCATTGGTGCTAGTTTGCCCTCCTTACAGGACCTGTACTATTCCAGAGTCAGGAAAAGGGCAGGGAAGATCATCACTGAACTTCACATCCAGATCATCTTTTTGAACTATTACCATCAGACAGGCGTTACAGATTAATATGCACCAAAACAAGCAGATATAAGAACAGCTTTTTTCCCCAGGCCATCAAGTTCATAAACGATTAACTCTGCTTATTAGGTTGGGGTATTCTTTTTCCCAAGCCTCCGAGGATTTTGCAGTATCATTTACATATTGTTAATACTTGTTTCTTTCAGAGTTTATTTCAGTATTTCTTGCACTGAGTTGCACTTTGCACCTTGTATGTATATTTACTTTTTACATTGTTCTTAATAGCTGCATGTATGTAATTTGTCTTGTTCTTAATTGTTGTATGTATGTCATTTATGTAATTCATACTTGGAGAGTCACTGAAACTGGAGTAAAATTCCTTGTATGCGTGCATACTTGGCCAATAAATGTGATTCTTATTCTGATGTTTATATATGAACGACACTAAATGTTATGTTCTGTTTGTGTTTTTTTTCTTCACTTTTGTCTCAGTCTGACATCAGAAGGGTACACAGAAGGTAGGGGGTCAGCAGGTATGCTGTATAAATAGATATGACAACAGCAGCTTGAGGTACGTGACTGTGGGCATTTGTGCCTTAATTTTAATCTTGCTTTAACACCAGAGAAAGATACAGAGAAAGTGACCCCCTATTCCCATACATAACATATGTAGACTCACAAGCATTTGTCTTCTCGTTTTATTTTGAGCTGGTATCAGGTCAGCTTTGAGCATTAAAACTTAAATATAATTAATTTCTTCCTTGAAATAAAAAAGTGATTGAATTTCTTTTTCATATGCATGACTTTTGTTCAGGCCATCACTGGATCAAAAAATTATAAAAAGCACTAAAATACACCTCAGAGCAGCATGGATCTTTTTCGCCTGTGGCGTCAGTTTACCTAAGGCTGACCATGCTTGGCTAATTGAGCTGCAGGCCCCTACTGTATACTTGGCCTTGGAAGCTCCTCCCAGTCTCATCTCCTCTGTTCATTTTACTGGGCACTGACAGATCAAACTAGGAATGCCATCCCCTTAGACTTTCAAAGCTTGACTTAGCCCCTGTTTCATACACTTTCTGTCTTTTATTACGTATTTAAGCTGCACTTATAGTTGCCTTCATTTTGTTACATTTATTTCTGCATTTTCTGTCATTTGTCTCATTTTGGATCAAAAGTACAGTTGTTTGTAATTTTAGCCTGGTCTGGTGCCACAGACTTGTAGCAAGCCTCACAGCAGTGAGAGCATTGTGATTTACTGCATGATGTGTGTTTGAAACAGTGTTTTTATTTGAATGTGCTCATTTGATTGTTCCAATTAATCAATTTATTAATTATTGAATAATTATTGAAGTTCACAGAATTGTATAAAAATGTGAGGCACTGTTGATTCATTATTCTGATGAAGTCTGCTTAGGGCAGACGAAAGCGCTCAACGTGGTGGATTTTATGTATCATTAAAGACCTTTTTGTTGGTTTGAACGGAGCTTCGTTTTCGTTTTTTTTTTTTTCCTCTCTGTCACAAAAACCAGACCTGTTGAAACCATGGACCAGTACTTTCCCACAATTTCTGTAGCTAGCCTGATTGAAATTGGTATCTTGACACATTGTAGAAATTGTCTCAATACTCTCGGATTACCACCTACTACTCAAACGCAGTCTGTGAGAGCTGTACACATAATGTCACTGGAGGCAAAAATTTTACACAAGTACTGATATCAGGATCGTCAGTACCCCCCCCCCCCCCAAAAAAAAAAACACAACTTCCCACAGGCCACATATAACACATAATCTATCATATGCTGAGGTTCTAAAGCTCAACTTGCCCAAGCCACAACAGAACTCCAAAATATAACAAAGGTGTTAAGCAGTCTCAGAAATGTTCCAAGTCTGCAAAACTTCCCACCTAAAACAGCAACATGCATCCCAATGTCACGGATGTTGAGCCGATAAGGCAGGTATCTACCTGGCCAAATATTGTAGTCATAGGTGATGCCATTATAAGACCTACTGATGCACTCCTCGAAAGGTTGAGTAAGAAATGCGTGAGAGTCAGGTTGCTTGTCTGGTGCCAGGATTCATCAGATCTCACAAGTACTCACAGTCCTTGAACTGCAAGTACCAGTCTGACTCTGTCATAGTCCATGTCAGTGTAAATGACTTGAGACATACCTCCCTGGACTATATAAAGAGAGATATGATGGAGTACTCAGACCATGTGTCCCAGTCATGTATAGGCCTACCATTAAGCAGCATCCTATCTTTCCCAAGGATGTTGCCTCAATATGAGCAAAAGATAATTAACTTCATAATTGGCCTAGCTTTTGTTATCAGTCAAAGGAGGTACATTTATCAGCCTGGGAAGATATGATCTACAGGATATGCTGTTTAGCCTTGAATGGTCCGCAACTGTCCTCTCTAGGCTTTTGAATGCTGGCTAAAACATTGTCCACATCCATAAATTATTTTTAGGCAATGCCAACCAGATAAACCTACCAACAAAATCAAACAAACAAAGAAAAATATAAAGGTAATACTGATCAATGCTAGAAGCCTAAACAAGAAACTCTACTCCCTCCAAACCTTCATCAACTTGAAGGCTGTAGACGTCTGTACAGTGACTGAGACATGGTTTAAATTGGTGGATAATACTTGGGCTGTGCATGGCTATAATGTCTTCCACACATTTAGACCATCTACAACACAGAAGGGAAAAAAGGCGGAGGTGTCAATCTTTATCCAGAAGAACCTCACATCAAAACAAGTAAAGCAGTATGAAGCCTAGAGTTTCTTCATGCTCAACTCACCATAAGCAAAGTTCCTTACCATATTTCAGCCAGCTACAGACTGCCGTCTGTGACTCAGGAATGTCATAGCACCTTCTTATATGAACTGGAGTCACTCAGCATTAAACCCAATACCTTCTTCCTGGGCAACTTACACTGCCACGAGTATATAAGCCCAGAGATTTCTGGACTTTTTAATACCAACATTCTAGACCAATTAAGTCAATGCGCCCATTAGGGGAAACAAAATCCTTGACCTTGTCCTCACAAATTTATTTATCATTTGTTGACCGGGAAAGTCCGACTAGGTTCCACAGAGCCTGTTTTCAGCGGAGGCCCGGGGAGAAATGTATGGGGCAACTATGATCTGTCCCTTGTGCAATATCCTTACTTGTTAGGTCTGACCACAAAACAGTCTCCTTCAAAATAAAATTAAAACCCGAGATCTCTGCTGTCTCTAGAACTTTCAGAAATTTCTCCATGGCAATCTTCCTACTTCTAAGTGATATCCTGGCAAGTTTCAAATCTCTCCCCAAACCAGAAAACTTTACTGCTTATGTGAAATTGTAGACCACTAACTTATATCAGCATATAAACAACTGCACAGAAGCAGTAGTCTTAAGTGGAAACAAGTACAAGGCGAACCGTAAAAATAAACCTCCATAGCTGAACCACAGTATCAATATGCTTTGTAACAAAAGGAAGAAAGCTGAGGCCAAAAATAAGAAATGCAACACCCACAACAAAAACGGTCAGAAGCTTCAAATGCAAATTTGTGTTCATTAATACAACAGATCCGTGAAGAACACTATATAGATTAAGAAACCTTGGGCCGTTTGGAAAAAGAAGCAACCGAGTAAGTGGGAAAATACAAAGAACTTTTGAAAGGTATAAAAAAGAAATATGGACATGGGAAAGAAACAGAGATCTGATATGGTGCAATATTTATGCAAAGGAGCAAGCCAAATTAATCAACACAAAAAAGGAAGCCCCAAAGATATTTAAAGAGAAATACAAGCAGAGGCATCCAGATATGGAAAATTTCACAATAAAAAAATAAGATCACAGAGGGAGCGTAGAAAAGATTAGTCAAGTAGAAGTTAAAAAACTAGAAGCTGAAGTTATGGAATACTTGCAAATGAGGGATTTAGTGTCTTCTTCTTCTTTTGGCTTTTCCCGGTTAGGGGTCGCCACAGCAGATCATCTGTCCGCTCATGATTGGCAGTGGAGTTTTACAGTGTCGAGTTGCCAGCCCGGCGCCCAACCTTCCACAGAAGGCACACAGTATAGAAAGTCTAAAACAGGTTATATCACAGCATGCTGGAACAAACAGTCCCCAAAGTAAGGAGAAACAGAAGGAGCATGAGTGATAAAACAAATAAACACAGTAATTAGGCTGTCCATAGAGGTTCATGCAATACAACAGAAGTAAATAGGACATATTACTGTGCAGCTAAATTAATAACAGATAAAGTCTTACCAAAAGACCACAGGGCAGTAAGGGAAAGTAAGGGGAGAAATTGAATGTCATCATGGACGTATCGAACAGAGAAAATTATAAAGCAATTAAGACAAGAAGTGTCACTGTTAGAAGAGTATAGAAGAGGAAACAGATCAACAAAAGTACTCAGAAAGATAAACGTGACAAAATGAACACACAGATCAGAATCTATCTTGCACTATCGCAAACGATAAACTGAAAATATCAGAAAAGTCAGAAAAACTTAGAAGATATTTAGATAAATATAAAGGAAAAGTACAAAATAAACAATTTATTGGTAACCCAAAATAGTTTTATAGAGAACTGGGAAATAATGCAAAAGGAATTGAAACACCACCAAAAAAAGAAGAAACAGTGAAATTTTGGAGAAATATGTATGAATGTCCTGTGGAATATAACCAAGATGCTAAACGGATAAAAAAAGTATAAGAAAAAATAAGACGTTTAAAGGTACAGGATATGAAATGGGAAGTAACAGTCAGAGAGATTGAAAGAAAGTTAAGAAAAACTCCTAACTGGAAAACCCCAGGCCCAGATGCAGTACCTAACATCTGGCTAAAAGTATTAATATATTTGCATGAAGATTTAGCCATGAGTAAGAACTATTTATATACGCACCCTGAACACACACCAGCCTGGTTAACAACAGGAAAAACAATGCTCCAACTTAAGAGCAAACCTGTAAGCTACCACAAAAACTATAGACCGATAACTTGCCTTCCGACGATGTATAAACTGTACACTAGAATTGATGCCGACAGAGTTTATAGTCATTTAGAAGAAAACTCAATCATGGCAGTAGAACAAAAGGGTAAAAGTCATATGGAACAAAGGATAATTTGTTGTTAAATAAGTCATAATGGAGAACTGTAAAAAGGGGACGAATCTAAGTACTGCATGGATAGACTACAAAAAGCATTTGACAGTATGCCACAATCATGGATAAAAGAGTGCTTAAAATGTATAAGATACACCCTACACTGATAAATTACACTATAGTGCCCATGAAACAGTGGTAAACCACTTTGCAGTTAAGCCATGATAAAGGGCAAATTATTATTCCATGGATAAAAATTCAAATGGGGATATTCCAGAGTGACTCCCTGTCACTGCTACTTTTTTATCTTGCCCTTAACCCATTAAGCTGTCTGCTTAAAAGATTAGGTCATAGCTAGAAAACAACAAAGTGTAAATTACTTTTCATCTTCTTTTTTTTTAGATTTAAAACTGTATAGTTCATCAGATGAGGAACTGAAAGCACAACTGCAAGTGGTCAAATCTTTTTCAGATGATATAACAATGTCATTTGGTCTTGATAGATGTGCAAAAGCAACCTTTAATGCAGGAAAGTTGCAGCACAAAGAAAACATCAGTTTGGGGCAAGAATGAGATATAAAAGAACTTGAGCAAGATAGAGTGTATAAATATTTGGGAACTGATTAAGGATCAACAATAAAACATGAACAAATGTGAATAAAACTTAGTAAAGAATATTTTAAAATACTTAAATTAATACTGAAAACAGTGTTGACATCTAGGACCAAAGTCCAAGCTATACACCAATTTGGTCTTCCTGTCCTATCTTACAGTTTTGGAGTGATTGACTAGTCCCAAAAGGGGTTGGATAGGTTGGACAGGAAAACAAGGATGTTTCATGTTCATCAAATGATTTATAAAAATCAGTGCAAACCAAGATTATATATTCCACGTTCTGAAGGCTGTATGGACCTCCTCGAAACTGATTACATGTACATGTCTAAAATCGTGGGACTGCATACATATCTGTTGACCTCAGAAGACCCAAACATAGTGAAAGTTTTGAAACATGAGGAGAATAAGTCTAAGATGACTTCCCTGCTTAGTTTAGCAGAAACATATCGGTGTAAAGCTGGAATGGAAATCAAACCAGAAGTAGATAAAAATCAGGCAGCAACTGAATGTGCCAAAAAAAACAAAAGAAAGAATATAAGGTGAAGAATGAGATGAGAATGCAAGAAATGTGGAATATGCATAAATACAGTTGCAAGTGTATACATTTATTTTTTATTTATTTATTTTACATTTGTTGACCGGTTAGTCCAACTGGATACATATCCATTTTCAGTGGAGGCCCGGGGAGAAAAGCTCCAAAGAACAGAGGTACATAAACACATATAATAACAAAACTAGAGTAAGTTAGTAAACTAACATTAGTATGCAAAATAAAACAATAAGTAATAGTAAATATAATCCAAAAGAGATACAAGTTAGTAAAGATGGATTGTCAGGGCTACAGAGTGGACCCTTAAGGTTTTGGGTTGTGTGGAGGCTTGGGTAGGCCAGGTTGAGCCGGGGGCGTAAACTATTAGTCGGGATTAGAGCATGGGCATAGCCATTGGGATTTTAGTAGAGCTCGGAGGTGAATTTTAAATTGGTGCAGAGTGGTCATTAGTCTTAGGCTGCTTGGGAGGGCATTCCAGGCTTTGCCAATGGAATTGGCATAAAGAGCTTCACCACCCGAGTTGTTAGATTTAATGGTCAACACTTGTATACTTTTGGATGACCTAAGGGACGAAAGATTGGAGTAGGGGGTAAGTATATTGTTCAGTGAGGGGATTTTATCAGGATGTTTAATAATTTTGAATGCCTCAGTAAGTTGGTTGAGTTTAAGGATGTTGGGCAGTTCTAGCCATCCCAGTGTCCTTAGATTTAGGCAGTGATGGGTGCGGTAGGGCATTCCGGTAATGAATCTGGCTATGTGGTTATAGGTAGTGGATAATTTATTGAGCTCTTTCTTGTGAAGGAAGGAGAATATCGGGGAGGCATAGAGGAGTGTGGAGAGGAGGTGGGTACGGGCGATGGTTAGTTTGGTGTGCGGGGTTAAGAATTTCTTTATTCTATACATGGACCCAAGTTTCTTGTTGAGTGATTTAATGGTCTGGTTGACATGCATATCAAATCTAAGTTTGTGGTCTATTGTCACCCCGAGTAGTTTGGTGTGGGTGACAGGATAGATTTTGGTACCATTATTAGAGGACACAGCGAAGGTTGGGATGTGGGTGTAAGGAGGTTCTAATTCATGCATAGTAGCTGGAGTGGGGAAGAATAGAAGCAATTTGGTTTTGGTTGGATTAAGTAGGAGTTTTAAATCTGAGAACCATTTTTCGACTAAAGAAAAGCAGTTTTGGGTTGTAACTTGGAGTATGGTGAGAGAGTCGTCGGAGCAGATTAGGGTGGAGTCATCTGCATATTGAATGCAGGTGGCTTTGGGAAGGATAGAGTGTAGACCATTAATGAAGAGGGAGAAAAGAAGGGGACAGAGAATAGATCCTTGGGGGACACCGATATTAGTGGGGAGTAGGTCTGAAATCCTGTTTTGCCACTGTACCTTCTACCAGAGAGGTAGGCATTAAACCAACTTATAGTAGTTTTGCTAAGATTAAAGGTTTCCAGTGTGTGGAGCAGCTGTTTGTGGTTGACCATATCGAAGGCTTTCGATAGGTCTAGAAAGAGCGCAGAGGATATTAATTTGTTATTCCGGTTGAGGTTAATTGAATCAACAAAGGAGAGGAGAGTAGTGGTTGTGCTATGATGGGGGCGAAAGCCGTGTTGGGTGTTGGACAGGAGATTATTTTGTATGAGGTGGGTAATGAGTTGCTTGTGAATGCAGCGTTCCATAATTTTGGATAGGGGGGACAGTATTGCTATGGGTCTGTAGTTAGATGTGTCAGTAGAGGACCCTCCTTTGTGGAGAGGAATGATATAAGAGATTTTCCAGATTGAGGGAATAGAGGCTTCGGAGATAGACCGGTTAATTAAGATTGATACAGGGTAGGCTATGGCATCAGATGCTATTTGTAAGTATTTGGCTGGGAGTAGGTCAGCCGCTAGGGTGGTTGGTTTAAGTTTTTTCAGGAGGGTACGAATGTAGAAGGTGGAGGTGGGTTGTAAGTTGAAGGCAGGTTGAGTTGGGTCATTGGTTAAGGTTGCAGCCAAGGGGGAAGAGGTAAGCTGGCTGGCGAGGGACTGGATGGTCTCAGTAAAAAAAGAATTAAAAGAGTTAGCTATTTCGCTTGGATCTTTATCCATGAGTATTTCAGGTGTGGGGGTGGAAGATTTGCCTGGATGGAGGAGGTGATTGAAACCAGCCCAGAATTTTTTAGGATTGTTTTGATGTTTGTCTTGGAGGTGACAGAAATATTGTTTTTTATCAGACATAACGGCTGCTTTGGTTGAATTTCTAAGCTGCAGAAACTTGATGTGGTCCAGAGGGGTTTTTGTGGTTCTCCATTTGTTCCAGGCCTGGTCTCTGAGTTTAATTTTAGTTTTAGTGTCTTTAGTTAGCCAAGGTGCGATACGTTCCTTAGTTCTAATGAGTCGCTTAGGAGCATGTGAATCAAGTATTTTGAGGAAGGTGTCATTAAAGTATGACACACTCTCTTCTAAGGGTAGAGTATTTAGGATGGACCAGTTACATGCCTTGAGGTCTGCAAGAAATTGGTCTGGGACAAAATTCTTGCTGTTCCTAACAAGTCTGGTTAGGGGGGGGTTTGTAGTTGGACATTTGTGTTTTATAATAAAGGTGATAAGGTGGTCGCTAAGGTCGTTGGGGAGGGTCCCTACGGTATAGTTGGTAGGATCCTTGTTTGTAAGAATCCAGTCTATGATGCTCTCCTTTTGTTGTGCATGTCCAACTCTAGTAGGGGAAAGAATAAGTTGGGAGAATCCATGTAAGTTAATAGGGAGAGGATTTGGTTGAGAGGAGTGGAGAGACCAGTCGATATTAACATCTCCTAGAATTATCGTTTCTTGGGGATAGAAGGTGGTAAGCCAAATGAGAGTTTGTTCTAGGTTTTCAGCATTGTTGCCTGGAGGTAAATAGATGACTATGAGATTAATACTTTTTTGGTTGTTTAGGCATAGCTTTAGGGCAATCAATTCCTGGTTATGAACTTTTGGAGGTTGGAGTGGATTCCTAGTGATGTTCAAGGAGTTCTTGAACATGACTGCTATTCCCCCACCCTTTCTAGTTATTCTATCTGCCCTAAGGATGTTATACCCAGGTGGGATGATTTCCTCATCCTTAGTGCTAGGTTTGAGCCATGTTTCTGAAAGACACATGATGTCAGGGGAATGGGTTGCAAGCAAAGCATGCAAGTTGTGTACTTTATTATTGATGCTTCTTATATTAAGGTGAAGCATACGGAGGAAGCCCGCTAGGCTTCTGGCAGTGTTCAGGGGGTTTGGGCCTAGGTCAATAGAAGGGCCTGGGTTGGGGTGGATATCACCATCTTTTGTTATGGATTTTTTTAAGTAATCAAGTATTCTTTGGAGTTTAATTAGTAGTTTAAGATGTTCCCTTGTTGAGGATGTTTTCGGGTAACACAGAGTAGGGTGGATACTGTTAGAGTTCGCGTTAATAGGAGAGTAGTGAGAGGGATGAATGAGATTAGAGATGTCGTGGGAGTGCAGGGAGGTCTGACCATTGGGGAGGTAGGCACCTGCTGGGTCTAGGGTTTCGTAACTTGTTAACAGATAGGGTAAGATAAGGAGTAATGTTGTGAGGGGGAAGGTACTAAAAGAGTTTCTATCCATGGCGAGGGGGGGGGGGTTGATAAGTGGATTTAGCCGGGGGAACTACCTTGTTACAATTGGTATGTAAAAAAGCTAGGAGGTGGGAGGAGAGAGTGTCAATGGGAGAGTTAAGTGGGTGGGCGGATTAAGGGAGTAGGCTTTGTAGTGTAGACAGGTAGAGAAATGGAGGGGAGTGGTACAGGGTGAGGGACAGTTGTGATTGGGTGGTGGTAAGGGGGATGGGCTTACTGACCTAATAAGTGTAGAGGTAGTGGGGGCGGGTGGGAATAGGGGGCAGGGAGGGGCGCGGAGCGAGCCCAAGCGCGGAGTGGGGATGCGGAGAGAGCCCAAGCGTGAAGCGGGGATTACACCACAGGGTTTACCTTGGGTCTTAAAGGTGACCTCCTTTAACAGCAGGTAGCAAAATGTTTTTTAAATATAAAGTCCGTTTTCTTTTGTTGCTGCCTAACACTAGACAGTAGAAAACACTTTTAGGTAGGTTAGTTCTTTACCTTAAGCAGCTGTTTAAACTATTAGTTTTAAAACGCAGATGCTTTAATCTTTTGTGTGCATTCGCACTAGGAGAGGGTCATCTCAGGTCGGCAGCGATAGTTGGGTGCCACGCGGTGTATTTTTAGCTTGGGGGGCTGTCTAAGGTAGAAATATAGGAAAAATGAGTACAAACACATGGTATTATTTTTCTGCACAATTCCACAGTTAAATTTGTTAATAAGCACTAAACTACTGTTGGTTAGACTAAGCAAATCTAGATTTCTAGAGCGACGCTGAAGCTGCGCCACTAGGCCTTCAGAGCGTGCTCTAAAACACGCACTTTAAGCAGTATTACTTCTGTTTCATCATAAGGAAATATGCACGTGTATAAAATAACGCTACAGGCATTCAGTCTATCAGGGAGAGCGGGCTCTCCAAGCCAAACACTCACTTTAAGTAGTGGATCTAATTATATCAAAACAGAGAGATAGTGACAGTCAGATAATAGACATGGCTAACAACAGAGATGTAGCAGTGTTCAACTTAGGATGAGCGTGCTCAACTAACAACACGCTCGCGATTAAGCAGTTCACTTAAGTAGAATAATATACCCAAACTAACATTTGTTCAGTTAAAATCACAGTTACAGCAAAGTGGAGCGGGGATTACACCACAGGGTTTACCTTGGGTCTTAAAGGTGACCTCCTTTAACAGCAGGTAGCAAAATGTTTTTTAAATATAAAGTCCGTTTTCTTTTGTTGCTGCCTAACACTAGACAGTAGAAAACACTTTTAGGTAGGTTAGTTCTTTACCTTAAGCAGCTGTTTAAACTATTAGTTTTAAAACGCAGATGCTTTAATCTTTTGTGTGCATTCGCACTAGGAGAGGGTCATCTCAGGTCGGCAGCGATAGTTGGGTGCCACGCGGTGTATTTTTAGCTTGGGGGGCTGTCTTAAGCAGCTGTTTAAACTATTAGTTTTAAAACGCAGATGCTTTAATCTTTTGTGTGCATTCGCACTAGGAGAGGGTCATCTCAGGTCGGCAGCGATAGTTGGGTGCCACGGTGTATTTTTAGCTTGGGGCTGTCTTAAGCAGCTGTTTAAACTATTAGTTTTAAAACGCAGATGCTTTAATCTTTTGTGTGCATTCGCACTAGGAGAGGGTCATCTCAGGTCGGCAGCGATAGTTGGGTGCCACGCGGTGTATTTTTAGCTTGGGGGGCTGTCTTAAGCAGCTGTTTAAACTATTAGTTTTAAAACGCAGATGCTTTAATCTTTTGTGTGCATTCGCACTAGGAGAGGGTCATCTCAGGTCGGCAGCGATAGTTGGGTGCCACGCGGTGTATTTTTAGCTTGGGGGGCTGTCCAATCTAACATTTGTTCAGTTAAAATCACAGTTACAGCAAAGTGGATAAAACTTTTGGAACAACTTCATATTGATCAGGATCGAATGGAGGAATGGTTAAGGAGAGGTGAATTTAAACTAAAAGGTGAAAGGTTAATACTGGCGGCCCAAGACAGTGGATTATATACACGTTGGTTTACAAAGTCCACTGAATATGTGGGAGAAACAGACAAATGTAGGTTTTGTAAAACAGAATTGGAAATGGTTGCACATCTTGTTGCTGGTTGTGATATACTAATTGCATGACTGTATACTGAAAGGCATGATAATGTGGCAAGACTGTTGCATTGGAGATTTTGCATACATTATGGCACTTAAAGTGGCTGAAAAATACTGGAAACATGAACCACAAAACATTATAGAAAATGATGAAGTCTATATCTCATGGGTTCAAAAAATAAGATGTGAGAAAACCAGATATAGTAGTCCATGAAAAGAAGACAAAAGTAGCATTGATCATTGAAATTGCTATACCCAGTGACTACAGTGTTACATACAGAGAGACATAAAGTCATAAAATACCAGGATATGCAGGCAGAAACAAGGGCAGTGTGGAAGAAGGATACCCAGACGGTTCCAGTAGTAGTAGGAGCAATGGGTCTTATAAAAAAGAATTTACAATCGTACTTAGGCATGTTACCGATACATGTAACTCCATATGAATTGTAGGAGGAGTCATTACTGGGCACATTGTGGGTACTGCAAAGAGGACTTTGGCTAACATCAAAGACTGAAACAATACTAATTTCATGATCTTTAATCATACTTTGACTTATGAATGGCGTCTATTCCAGTCATGGTATTAGAAACCCAAACTTGGAGAAATTAAAAATAAAAATGAAGATATATCTAACATGCTTTCTTATAAATTCAGCTCTAACTTCACCTCCTTTCACTCCAAATATCAAACAAGAAATATCAGACACCAATAAACCCATAGCTATCATAGAGGACCAAGTCCTGGAAGCTTTCTCAAAAGCCAAAAATACTGCATCTATAGGTCCTGAAAATTTCCTCTGGATGTATCCTGAACAGCATCAAACACGACTTATCCTTGTCTGCAAATAACACTGTTCAATCTCAGCCTCCAAACAGGCTTTATACCAAGCAAATAGAGGACAGCAACAGTCATATCTCTAAACAAGACAGAGCCGTTCACAGACCCAGTAACTACTAATCCATAAGTGTGACCAGCCTAACATGTAAAACCATGGAAAGACTTATCATGAAAATTAATCAATACGAATTCAAAAACTGGAACCTCTCAGTTTGGTTTTGTCAAAGACAGGTCATGCTTACTTAACCCAATGGACTTTTTTTAAAAAAGTCACAAAAGTAATAGACAAAGGCAAGACAGTGCACACTGCCTACCTAGTCCTCACAAAAGTTTTTGAAACAAATGCCCCAGTCAGGCAATGTAGAAAAGTTTACTAAATTTGGAATAAACCCCTATATCACTCCTA
Source organism: Protopterus annectens (assembly GCF_019279795.1). Taxonomy (NCBI): domain Eukaryota; kingdom Metazoa; phylum Chordata; order Ceratodontiformes; family Protopteridae; genus Protopterus; species Protopterus annectens. The sequence continues at coordinate 680,782,578 of NC_056725.1, forward strand.
GATTGCCAACTGGTTCACAGACAGGACACAGGAGGTAAAGACTGGTGAAGGTACTTTCACAAAAAGACTAGTCACTAGTGGAGACCCACAAGGCTCAGTGCTAGGACAACTCTTGTTTGGTATCTGCTTCTCAGAAGTCCAAGCAAATATCAAAGGTATTTGGTTGATCAAGTCTACAGATGACTGCAAGCTGGGAGCAGTTACTGAATCAACTGAATCCCCAAAAGACTCAGCCATCCTCCAGGAGGGTTTGTACCAAACAAATAACTGGTGCCAGAGTCATGGACTAAACTTAAATGCCAGAAAATACAGTACTGTATCTTTTCAGAAATCAACTGACTCAGGAAACTACCACATTGACAATACAGCCCTAAGAATCACTCCAGTAGTTCTAGATTTAGAAACATGCATAGACAATGACCTAGCATTCAACCAACATGTGTTTATTATTGTGAGGAAGTCCTTCTATAAAAGATGCAAAGTGATAGCATCTTGGTCCAGAGATATCATTGTCCCACTGTACCCAACCTTCATCAGGCCCATCATTAAATATAATGCCCACTTTAATATGTACCTATCTAGACATATCTAACAGCTAGAGTGCCCATAGAAGTTCCTCACAAAGAAAATACAGGGACAAAACTTAATGACCTACACGAACCACCTCAAAGCCTTATTGTTATACTCAGCCTCATACAGACTATAAAGAGGTGATCTGTGCCTGGCCTACAAGCCATCCTCTGACCAAGGATTAATGGTCCTATGACACATCAGCAGTCAAATGGTATCAGAAATACCCAATCCAGAGACCTTAACCTCTTATGCTACTTAAACTGGCTTGGAGGGACAGGTACAAATCCCAGAGAGCACCACTACTCTAAAATAGACTCCCCATCCATATAAAATAAAGTTCAACCCTATCTCTATGTAAATGCAGTGAAAGGAAATAAGAATATTTATCCCCAGGACTGCCCCCTGTCCTACTACTGGACAGAGGCAGCATTTAATTGCCCTGCCTACAGCACAGTCTCCTTTCAATACTCAGCAGTATGACCTCAGAAACCTTCATTCACAAATGGGAAGTATGAGAATAAATGGTAATCTGAACACCTAATGGGATAATAATGCTAGATATAAAACTGCCCTTCAGGGCAGTTACATAGTATTCACCTATGAACATATAAAAAGAGATAGTGAGAGAAACAAGAAGCTGGTCAAAGCAGAAATCTACCAGAACAAGACAGCCCAGTAGCGAATGCAGCAGGAGGGAGCTAGACATGTGAGAAGAAAAAGAGGAGCACAGCATCAAAGGAGAAGTAGTGCAAGTGAAGCCTCAGTGGAAATAGAGTTGAGTAAAATTTTACCAAAACAAATGTCCTTCTCTTCACTTTTGCAGTATTCTTAAGTTAGGGATATCCTGCCCAGGGCAGCCCAATGTTCATCCAGCATACCAAAGCCTAATGATCTTGTATACACCGTACATCACACATATGCTCCCTGCACAGAATGTACTGCATAAAAGTGATGTAGAGATGCAATTACCCAGAACTGAGTTGCCCAAAAAGAGAACAGTCTACATAGGATAAAGGAGTCCATGCACATCCAGATGGAAAAAAATGCAGAAGAAAAAGGGGAAACCCTCAGCCAGAAGGGAATCCAAAACAAAAAACAGAACAAACAAGAGGGGGTTAGAGGGAGGGACCGATTACTGCAACAGTGAAGAGAAGGACATCTACCATTATGGTCAGATTTTATAAAACTGTACTATGTCCTTCTATATCACTGTTGCAATATTCTTAATATTAGGGAGAATAAAAAAGCTTAAGAAGAAGGCGCCACAAGAGACAACAGCCCTAGTGGAATGAGCTCTAACTGAAGTAGACAAAGATTTGCCACAAAAAGAATAACAGAAAGAAATGTCCTTAGATATCCAGGAGGAGATGGTTTGCTTAGAAACAGCTAAACCCAATGTCATGGGATGAAAAGAAACAAAAAGCTGGTCAGACTTGTGAATGGCCTTAATTTTATCAACATAGTACCTGAACTGTCTGTAGAAATCCAAGGTATGCAATACCCACTCAATAGCAGACTGAGGAGAAGGGGAAAAAGGAAGAGTTGTGCTGACTGATTCAAGAAAAAAAGAAGTTATGTCTTACCATACCGTTCCATATGTGTTGTTGATCTCCGTTCATTCATTACTGATGGGTTATCGGTTCTGTCCTAGGAACCGAGCTGGCCCTTATATCAAGCTTGCGTCAGCCAAAAACTCTCGAGCCAAGATCCTAACCAGAACGCTCTGCTCCCTGTTACTTCAGATCGAGTTTGCAAGTTGATAGACAAACGTAGAGGCTACCTCTGACCATAACAGATCTACAATAAAGGGGTATATGAGATCAACCAAGAACCTCCAGAGGGGGACGGACAGTGGGGAGTAATGAATGAAGATCAACAACACAGATGGAACGTTATGGTAAGACGTACCTTCTTTATCTGATGTTAATCTCTGTCCCATCAGTAAGGAATGAACGGAGTCCCCAGCTACCTACATCCCTGGGTGGCCCTCATGGAAGGACATTCCTAAGCACCATGGAGCCAAAAGAAGCTCTACCTCTGGAGGCCAAATCCAATTTGTAATGAAGGATAAAAGTATGAGATTTGGCCCAAGTCACAGCTGAGCAAATGTCATTGAAGGAAGCCCTAGCATGGAAAGCTGCTAAAGTTGCCATAGACCTTGTAGAATGTGCTTTCACTCTCTGAGGCAAGGTGATATTGTTCTTGTTGTAAATAAAGGAAATGCAATTTCTCACCCATGACACCAATGTAACTTTTGAGATAGGATGACCTAGTCTTGGTCCAAAAAAAGGCTGGAAATAGTTAGTCTGATTTACGGGTAGATTTTGTTCTGTCCAGATAGAATCGTATCTGCCTATGAACATCCAGGGAGTGCAGGCAATACTCTCCCTTGTTAGAATGATTAGGAAAAAATACTGGAAGGTTAATGGACTGGTTGATAGACCGCTCTGACACCACTTTCGGTAAAAAGGAAGAATTAGTTCTCAGTGATACTCTATCCTTAAGGAAAAAAAGGTAGGGACAGGCTTGTAAAGTGTGCCAAATAGTTCAAGAACCTTACAGCGAAGGTCGATGAAGCAAACACATGCTTCCCCGAGTCTGTATCACCCGGGACTCCTTGTTGGGTGGATGGACAGTCTGGCTCTCTTCTGCCAAGTCTTTCTTGGTTGCAGCCACCACCACCATGACATCTACTGGAAGACCTTTTGACCAATGGGGATGCTTAGCTGGGGGAGATAGGATCGTTTCCGGCCTCTGCGGTATAGCTGCCAGGGTATCAGGAACCTTCCATGCACACTGGACAATGAGCTGGACAAGCTCATCGGCCGGCAGGGTAACCCAGGAGGTAGGGAGCCGGGCATGAAAGGCCTGCAGGAATACAGATTCCTCTGAGGAAGGATTGGAGGACTCCCAGTCACCCCTCTGTCTTAGGATCTCGAGGATGTCACCAAAGGACACCTCATCAGAGGGCGACCGTGGGGACCCTTCCCCATCATCAAAGTCTGCATCTTCGGTCAAAGACTCCTCAGTGGAGTCCATGTGCTTCCTCTTGCACGAAACCTTGCAAGGTACTTCCTCAGTGGGGAGTTCTGGGGAAGACTGCAAAGAGGGGGTCTCCTGAGAGGGAGAAACCTGAGGCCCTTGTGCCTGGTGGTTGTAGCATGTGACAGCAGCAGCACAGAGGTGGAAAAGACTCCAACATGGGGGGTTTGCCAGCAGAGGTAAGCGCCCTCTCTATGGCTTGGAAGGCCGGATCACCCAAAGAGGGATGGGAGCCTGGAACCAAGCACGACAACCGTGGTCACACCCCGCTGTGACGAGCCAACCCCCAGACCAGAAGTCTCAAGAGGGTTGTGGAGCGTGAAGGATGATTCCTGGAGGGTGCCATAGAAAAAATCGGTGTGGAACCAAGAATGCTCTCTCCCACGGCACAACCACTAGCCTAATAACAGCCCGATGCCCAGTGCACCGAGGGCCACAAGGATGACTCCAAAGTAAGGTCCACTGTTAGGGTCGGAGGGAGGAAAGCTGCTGTAGAAGGAAGGGGCTCCAATGCTTGTGTGGAAGTCGAAGGAGGAGTGTACGTTGGAGTCTGAGGAGAAATACATTCACCTGAAAGAGGGAACGTAGCTTTAGACGGCTGAGAGAGACCCCTGGCCACAATCAAAATAAAGTTGTGTACACTTACCATAAATGTAGATGTTCGAGTGTATTCACTGTTGCAGTCATCACACTTGGGTTATTTTCCTGCAGGTGGCCCTCAGTTGGCCCGAATACCAGAGACTTAGTATTTCTGCGTCGGTTGCTGTCGCTCCAGGACTGACGTCAGGTCGTCAGGGGTATAAAAACAGGCAGCCGATGCTATTACATCAGTTTTTTTTCCCCCAAATGTCAGAAGCCCCCCAAATAGGGAGCTAGGTTATGGTGGGAAAAACACCACCAGTAAAAAAGTAAATACCAATAGCCCTGTAAGGGTGATTAATAGACATAGAGGAGAGAGAGACAAGGGGACTGGAGGGTGGGAAACCAGGACTGCAACAGTGAATACACTTGAACATCTACATTTGTGGTAAGTGTACACAACTGTACTATGTTCTTCGTGTTTCACTGTAGCAGTCATCACACTTGGGTTGATTCCCAAAGCTGAAGAAAGGGTGGAGGCAGTCAAGAAGAGTTAGGGCTGGCTAGTATACTCTGCAGGACTGCTGTTGCAAAACCCGCCCTGGATTTGGAAAAGAGAGGCAGGTGGTAATGCTTGGTGAAGGTGTGTACAGAAGTCCAGGTAGCAGCTTCCAGAATGTCCATGATAGGGACTCCCCTGAGGAATGCTGTAGAGGTAGAAGTTGCCCTAGTGCAATGTGTTCTGACTCCCTGAGGGGTTGGTTTCCCATGGTGTTTGTAGCAGAAATGGATACAGTGTGCTATCCATTTGGAAATTGTTTGTTTTGAAATGACCTTGCCCTCTGCCCCTGGTGCAAAACTGACTGGCAAATGGTCAGATTTCCTGATGGGCTTAGTCCTATCAAGGTAGAATCTGAGCTGTCTGTGCACGTCCAAGGAGTGCAGGATCCTTTCCCCTGTATTTTGAGAATTAGGAAAGAAGGTTGCCAAATGGATAGATTGGTTGATAGCCACACTGGACAGCACTTTAGGCATAAAGGAAGGGTTAGACCCTGAGGGAGACCCTGTCAGCATGAAAAATAATGAATGGTTCCACAGCCATAAGTGCTTATAGCTCAGACACTCTTCTAGCTGAAGTGATAGCCAGAAGCAAGACTGTTTTCCAAGAGAGGAATTTTAACTCTGTTGACGCTGCAGGCTCAAAGTAAGCTTTTCCAGTACAAAGTTAAGGTCCCAAGCAGGGGCGGGTGCTCTCCTTGGTGGCCTTAAGTTGTTTGCCCCTCTCAGGAACTGTTTCATGAGAGGGTGAGAGAAGAGAGGTGGCTCAGTGTTGTAATGAGCCGAGATGGCAGAGGCATGGATCTTAATGGAGGAGAAGGAACGGCCTTTGTGGAGTAGATCTGCTAGGTAATCCAGGATTACAGGTAAGGAGGGCAGTGCTGTGTCCTCTCCTTTAGATTGAATCCATGAACAATACCTTTTCCACTTATCAGCATAGGATTTCCTTGTACTGGGTCTTCTGGCTTCAACAATGACACCCAGCACCTGCTTGCTTAGGCTGGTTACTGGGGGAGAATTCAAGGAATAAGCCAGGATGCAAGATTCAGGGTTTGCAGTTGCGGATGCAAGATCTGTCCTCCCTGCTGAGTGAGGAGGGTTGGGATCTGGGCAGGGTGGCACCGGTGACAAGCTGCGCAGTAGTGGGTACCAGTGTTGATGTGGCCAGTCCGGTGCCCTTGGTCTGTCCTGTATATCTTGAGTAATATTCTCGAGAGAAGAGGCAGAGGGGGGAATGCATAGATTGAGAGGTTTTCTCACTGGAAAGATAGGGCATCCATTTTCCAGGCCCTGCTGTGAGGTGTTCTGGTGCAGAATTTGCTGAGCTGGTGATTGCAGGGGGAGGCAAAAAGGTCCACCTCTGGGGTCCCCCATTTCTGGATTAGAAGGCTGAAGGTGCTGTGGTCTAATTGCCCCTCATGTGGGTCTAGGAGATTTCTGCTTAAGTCGTCTGCCAGAGAGTTTTGTTTGCCTGGCAGGAATTGAGCTTGCAGATGAATATGCATGTCCAAGGCCATGTTCCACAGGGCCATGGCTATCCTGCAGAGTGGGTAAGAGTGGGTTCCCCCCTGCTTGTTGATGTACCACATAACTGTGGTGTTGTCTGTTTTTATTAGCAAGGGTCCTGGTGAGAGTAAGGATCTGAAAGCTGTCAGAGCGTGCTGAACAGCTAGCATCTCTTTTTCGTTGATGTGCAGATGAATTTGACTTGGGCTCTAGTGGCCCTGAATGCACTTGTTGTCCAGGTGTGCCCCCCAGGCATAGTGTGATGCGTCTGTGGTTAGTGTCTAGGCGGGGTGGGGTTGAGTAAAGGGAAGTCCCTTGTTGTGGTTGCATGCTGCTGCCCACCAAAGAAACTCTGTCCTTAGACAAGGTATGATAGGTATGATGGTTTCCAGGTCCTGAGAATGTTGGCACCAGACTTTTTAAGTACCATTGAAGTTTCCTCATATGCAGTCTGGCATATGGAATTAGTAGAATGCAAGAGGCCATGAATCCTATGGCCTGAAGGATTTTCCTTGCGGATAGCGGGGTTCTGGTGGCCATTTGAGTGAAGTAGCCTGTCAGATAGGCTTGTTTTTCTGGAGTAAGGAATGCCATCTGGGATGCTGTGTCCAAGCTTGCTCCCAGAAATACAATCTTTTGACTGGGGATTAGTTTTGATTTCTTTTCGTTGATAGTGTACCCCAGGGAGGTTAGAGGATTCTTTACAAATGTCAGGTGCTGCAACAGCTTTTCCTGACTGTCTGCCTGAATCAGGCAATCGTCCAAGTATGGGTAAATTTGAATCTTTCTCTGTCTGCAATAGGCAATGGCTGGAGCCAGGCATTTTGTGAATACTCTGGGAGCATTGGATAAGACAAAGGGAAGTGCAGAGAACTGATGATGCATGAAAAATAATGAAGGGTTCCACAGCCATAAGTGCTTGTAGCTCAAACACTCTTCTAGCTGAAGTGATAGCCAGAAGCAAGGCTGTTTTCCAAGAGAGGAATTTTAACTCTGTTGACGTTGCAGGCTCAAAGGGGGGGTAGCATAAGTTTTCCAGTACAAAGCTAAGGTCCCAAGAGTGGGCTTTAACTCTTCTGGGAAGATCTTTATTCTGAGACTTATAGATAAAAGTTATGCAATCTGAAAGCCATTTTGAAAGTGTTACCTTAGAGACAGGGGAGCCTTTCTTGAAGTCTGAAAAGGAAATAAGTAGCTGGTCAGATTTTCGGAATTCTGTAATTGTCTGTAAATAAAAATGTAACTGTCTATGCACATCCAGTTGATGCAACATGTATTCTGCCCTGTTCTCGTAATTTGGGAAGAAGACTGGTAGTTCTACACTTTGGTTCAAATTTGACACTGATGATACTTTGAGCAAAAAAGAAGGGTTTGTTCGTAAGGACACCCTGTCCCTATGGAAAAGGAAGTATGGGGGCTTTATAGACGAGACTTGCAACTCTGACATTGTTCTAGCAGAGGTGATTGTTACCAACATGATGGTTTTCCAGGTCAAAAATTTGAGTTTGCAAGATGATGCTGGTTAAAAAAGGGAGGAAAATGAAACATGACTGGACGAAATTTAAGTTCCACGGTGCTGAAAAGTCAAGCATTCCTGTCATACCACACCTTTCTCTGTTGTTGGGCTTCTGCCAGGTTCTCGTGGGCCAAGCCCATGTGTTCCATGAGCCTTGTCCTGAGGTTTAGGACATATGCCACAACAGACACCGTGTGAGATTCACACTCACTTTCCCACTCATCTCAAATTAAATCTAGAGGTCCCCTCACCCTATGCATTCCTGGGGAACCTCTCTGTAAGCAAACAACAGATGGGGCAAATATTTGTCCCACTCGCTCTTAAACTGGTCTGCAAATGCCTGTAGCATGGACTTGTGTGTAGGGCTTAACCTCTCAACAAGACCATTAGTCTGGGGATGGTAGGCAGTGGTCTTCAGGTGCTTCACCCCACAGGACTTCCACAGACAAGCCACAAGGTCTGACATGAAATTGGCACCTCTGTCAGTCAATATTTCTTTTGGGAAACCTACTCTGCTGAAAATCACTAACAAAGCATTTGTCACCTTTACTGCCTCAATGGAGGACAGAGCCACTGCCTCAGGGTATTGTGTAGCATAATCCACTATCACTAAGATATAATTTTTCCCTGTGGAACTTGGGGTACTCAGAGGCCCCACAATATCCATAGCTACCCTTTGAAATGGCTCCTCAATCACAAGGAAAGGCATCAGAGGGGCTCTCACCTTGTCTCCTGCCTTGCCTACCTTTTGGCACTGCTCACAGGTCCTGCAGTACCCTGTTACATCTCTGTAAATTCCAAGCCAACAGAAGTTCCAATACAAGTTCTGTGTAATATATCTCTTTGTACGTTTTATGCCCATATGACCTGCAAAGGGAATATCATGGGCTATGGCTAGAAGCGCCAAACGGTAGGCTCTAGGCACTACCACCTGCTGTACCCTCTCACCTTCTAGCCCTCCCTCAGGGGTCCACTCTCTATACAGTAACCCTTTGTCCCAGTATACAGAATCCCCCTTCCCTTGAAAATCAGGTGCCTCACTAGCTACTTGCCTCAGGCCTTGCAATGTAAGGTCTGAGAGTTGAGCCTATCTCAACTCTCTCTTTGTAACCCTTCCCAGCTTCCCTTCCCACAGGAAGTCTGGCATCCTCTGACAGTGGTGCCTCACTGTCAGCCTGGGTACTACTACTCACCTCTACCTTTGCAGTCACTCTGTCGAAGGGAACATCAGTACCCACAAGCAGCTGTGGCTCACATTCAGTCTCACTGCTACAGAGTAGCTCCCTCCCTAAAGCAACCACCTCACCAGTCCTGGCTGCAAGTATGCAGTCTGGCTGGGTCTCCCCCAGGCTATTAGACCCACAAGTTTGTCTCCTATCCTGACTGCATGTAACTGCATAAACACATGGTACTGCCTCATCCAAATCCTTCCCTATCAGGACATCTGCAGGATGGTAGTTCGGTACCCCTGTTGTCTCAAGACAACCTACTATTGGAATTTTGTCTTTCCCACTTACTGGTTCTCTCACCTTTTGTTCCCCACCTTGCCTCCGTGGACATCTGTATGCCACATAGCCCCACTGGTTGCATTCAAAACATTTAACCCTAGGTCCTGGACGTGTACCTGGACTAGTGGCTTCCCCTGCTACTGGCGGATTCTGTTGGGGCAGTCTGTGCTGCCCACCATGGGTTCCTTTAGAGCCATGATCAGTACTGGGGGTCCCTTTCCTGTGCAAGGATGCCCTGCTTGCTAAGTATAGGTCTCCCTTCTTCCCTAACTCATCTGAAGTAGCACATTGTCTATCAGCTAACCAGATCCTCATGTCCTCAGGCAAAGTGCTAAGGGCTTGTTCCCTCACCAAAAGGTCTGCTAGCCCTTCAAAAGTGGTGACCTGACATCCACTCACTCACCTATAAAAATAAGTGCTCGGTTCAGCAACATATTCACACACACTTTCATCTGCCTTGGGTCTATGCTCACAAAACTTTTTCCTATAAGTTTCAGGTGTTTGCCTAAAACATTCTAACAAGCAATACTTAACAACAGTGTAATTAAACAGTCAAAGTCAGACATTTTAGACAACACAGTTACAGCATTATCATGGAGTAAGGGGGTCAGGAACTGTACCCAGAGCCCTTGGTCAACATCATACTGTTTACATACCCTCTCAAACATATGAATGAAACTATCAAAATTATCCCCCTCTTTAAACTGCAGAAGAAATGTACTGACTTTTTGTGCTTCTGGGGGTTCAGTTACTCCCATCCCCATTACCTCCATGACTCTGGTGAAGAGTCAGCATCTCCTTCTCATCCTGCCTCTGCTTCTCCTTTTCCACAGCTTCCAGGCATAGCAGTTTCTCATGCTCCTCAGCCTGCAGACGTCTTAGTCTCTCAGATGCTTCTATTTCCAAATACCTGGCCTCCAACTTTAGTCTCTTTAGCTCCAGATGGATTTTAAGTCCTCTGCAAAAAGGTTGAGCTGTACATTCTCTGAGGGTGGTACATCTCCACTGCCAGTCTGATCATCCTCCTGTTTGCTGTTTTCTGATGCAGCTGTGACCAAAGCTGCAATCATGTCTGCCTTAGTCAGGTTTCCATGCACCAGTCCCCTAGCCTGACACATCTCACCCAGCTGGCTCCTTGTCAGCTTTCCATACTCCTCTACTGACATGCTGCCTACTCTCCCTAACTAACTAAGCTAACAAAAGAAATAATACAATTGGAATCTGAACTCTGAGTATTCACTGCATGGATGATTTAGAGTACAAAACACCTTCAGTGATCACTGTACACAAACTACAGGAATTCACTTTACCCACACCACTACAAGCCAATTAGTATTTGCCAACCAATTAATATGTGGTGTGGATATCCCACCACTGCCAAACTTTATTTTATTATTTATTTATTTTTTTATTGGCCTACCGGGCTCTGGATTTATTTATATTTCCAGGGGAGTAGAGCCGGCTCCACATACTTAATAATAATATATAAAAAAGCAATAAGAGGCAATGCCACATACATTAGGAAGGAGTTAATGTAACAATTAATATGTGACACCCGTGCACTGGCCCAGCAATCAAGGAGCCTCAATCCTCACCACTAACACCAGTGAGGGGTGTTCATATAGGGAAAGGATAATAAATACACACACAGTAAAGTACAATTTCCCTTAAGAGCACACAGAGATCACAGTCAGTCTGGGGCAGGTTTCTCCATTTCTCCCCAGGTCCACAATAAGACTCCCCACTGGCACAGTTATAGGGTCCAGAATCTAAGCCTAATGGGCAGGCTAAAACTTCCAGCACCCTCTCTGCCCAATCAGTGCTTCATGTCCCTACGGAACTGCAAAATATGTGACAACATTGCACTCTACTGGCTCGGTGAAGCATATTGTGACCCTTTCATATTAGAATTCGGCTTCAGTGCGTCTGGATGAAGGTTTCATGCCCATTGTTTTAAGGCTAAAGTTTATGACCAGAATTTAGATGTGGAATGTGCTTTATTGCCCAAGTAGCTGACACACACATTTTGAGATAAGAGTTATATACAACCACACAGACACTCCTGGGGAAGGCTGGCACTGGTTCCTGTCTAAAAGGTAGCACCAGCTGCCACCACCCATTACTATCAGCTACTCAAAGGCGCTTCTGAAAGGGTGTCCAATTATTATTGTGCAATATTATTATCCAAATGGTAAGTGTGACTGAACAGTCAAGGCTTATTAAAGTGACTTGGTACAGTATTACTGTATACATGCAATGTACTCTAGAGTTTAAATTAACTCTACATAAAAGAGCCACAGTTGAGAGGTTTAAAAATATTTAATAACAAATAAAAACAAGAGAATACTTCTTACTACACCATGCTAGTCAAGAGTTCAGAGATCACAGAGAGATACTTAAAATAATACTGTAGAAAAGTTCTGACATCAACATAGAAAAAACACTTAGTCTAATCTTCCTAATTCCTAGCTATTTCTAAGAGAAAACACAGTTCTAAATAACTTACATATAGGAACAGGCAATGCTGGTGATGATGGATGTTCTCAAGACAAAATGCTCAGAGCTCTCTGATTCTCTCTCTCTTTAAATTGATAACACAGAGCTGCTTCACATGATATCAATCTTCACACTTCTCTGGTGTTCCCAGGCTAACAGAAGCTACATTTACATTCTTTACACCTGGTCAGAAACCAAAGCAATAAAGGACATTTATACATGCAAATTCTAGCCATTACCTCTGGTCTTAAAACAATAGGCAGGATGTCTCTCTCTAGACTATTGGCTCCAAATTGTGACATCAAAGAATTGACTTATCAGCTTTGTTACAGCAGAGTGCACTGTTGTTACATTTTGCAGTTTAATATCCAATGCAGTCTTTTCACATTTAAGAGAACAAGCCTGTGGCTTACATTAATATTACACATGACAGAATTATCTACAAAATTCTGTCTGGCTAGGCTTGCAGCCTTCACCTATCTTCACAGACGCCTTATGAGAAGAAATTAGGATGCTTTTAACTGAAGAAGAGAGGTTAAAAAACCTGGATATTGTTGGAATCGGAGCAACCAAGCTGTCAGTTTGAAGGTCTGAAGGGATGGCTGGAGCGTTCCTGATGCACGAGTCAAAAGGTCTGGAACCGGGTCCAGAATGCAAGGCTCCTCCCAAAGATGGGGCCAGAGGAAGAAGGACCAGATTTGACAAGGTCAGTATGGGGCAATGAGTGTTAAGTCCCTTCCCAAGCAACTGGCTTTCTGAAGTACTTTGCAAATTAGTAGAAAAGGAGGAAATGCATAGAGGAGACCTGAGGGCTAATCATGAACAAGTGCATCCTCCCCTGGAGGGGGGATAAGGGCAAAGTAGCTGCTGCATTTGGCATCCATGGATGTCGCATAAAGGTCGCAGCAAGGCTGGCACCATTTGCGGAAAATCTTTTCCACTAATTCCTGTTTTAGGGACCGCTCATGGGGCATCAGAATCGCCCTGCTGAGTCTGTCCATTATCATTCTGGATTTCTCCGAGATGTGTGTTGCTATCAGAAAATGCTGGGAGGAGTTTGCCCAGTGGCATACTCTCAGGGCCTCTCGACAAAGTGGGCAAGATTTGGTTCCTCCTTGTTTATATGCCGTACAGCTGACATGTTGTCTGCCTTACTGCAACAGTTGCCAGTGGAAGAGAGTCCTAATGCCCCCCATCTGAGAGGTGTCTGTGGTCACTGTGGCCAGTGGTTGGGGAAGTACAAATGGTCGACCTAGAGTCACTTCAGCCACCAACAAAAATCCTTCTTGCAAGTTTCTGTTATTATTATCTTGTGAGACATTGGTAAGTCTTGCATGGACCACTGAGTAGAAAGCAACCACTGGTGAATTCTCATGTGCAGACATGCTAGGGGGATCAGAACTATTGCTGCTGCCATGATTCCCAGGGCTTTTAGAACCATCCTTGCTTGAACTTTTTTCTTTCTTAGAAGGTATGAAACATGGTGTCTTAGAGCTTGAATTCTTTCTGGACGGAGTCTGGCTGTCATGTTTGTTGAGTTTAATTCTGCCTCTATGAAAACCACTTGCCGAGAAGGCAGTAAGGCAGAATTTCAGTAGTTTATTGTAATCTCTATGTGAGAGCAGAGTTGCAAGGTTGTGTCTTTTGTTTGTATTAGTAGATGCTTGTTCGTGGGGATTAGGAGCCAGTCGTCTAAGTATGGAAATACCCAGAATCCTAGACGTCTCAATTGAGCAGCGACTACTGCCATACATTTGGTGAACACTCTAGGGCATGTAGTGAAGACAAAGGACAGAGCTCGAAACTGGTAGTGACCGGCTCCCAGCCGAAAGTGCAGGTGTCTCCTGGATCACCTGTTCATTTTTTATGTGGTAGTATGCATTCTGGAGATCTACAGAGCACATCCAATTGTCTTGTCCCAGAAATGGGAGTTGTGACGATTGGGGAGAGATGGGCGAAGGCTGCCAGCCTAGTCAAATAGAATTTGATATATAATTCTGGCATTTGTAAATAAATGTAAAATACAGGCATGTTTCTTGAGTGTAAAAGAATACTGTGAAATGTGGAACTGCAAAATATGTGACAACATTGCACTCTACTGGCTCAGTGAAGCATGTTGTGACCCTTTCATATTAGAATTCGGCTTCAGTGCGTCTGGATGAAGGTTTCATGCCCATTGTTTTAAGGCTAAAGTTTATGACCAGAATTTGGATGTGGAATGTGCTTTATTGCTCTAGTTTCTGCTAGAGTGTATATGTGAAATGCCTTGTATTGTTGTACGTTTTTGAGAAGGTGTTAGATTGCTAAATAATGCAGTCTGTGGCCTGAGAACTCAGACCAGGTGTTAAGATGATGCAATATGAATACTGGGAAAACCTAAGTGTCAAAAATTATGTAATTTGGGAGGGCCTTAGAGACATGTTTGTTAGTAATGTTTAAATTCTATTTCTCATAGGAGACTTAGAGCATTTTGATCTTGGATATCTAACTCAGCACTCTGCCTAAGCTCACATGTAAGTTTTGGCACTGTGATTTCTTGTACGAATAGTTAAAGCTAGTAAAGATTAATTAGGTATTTTTCTTTGAAATCAGACCTGTCCTACTGTATTATTTTATGTTTCTGTGTGATCTCTGAACTCTTAGATATCTCTGTGGTGTAGCAGTTTTGTCTTGTGTTTTAATTATTTATTATTAAATATTTTTAAAACCTTCTACATGTGGCTGTTTTGTGTAGAGATAATCTCTAGAGTACATTGCATATTTATAGAGGTTATTGTAATAGGCCACTCTAAAGTAAGCCCTGACTGTTAGTCATACTACCATTGGATAAGAATATTGCACAATAATAATTGGACACCCTTTTAAGGGCCTTTTAGTAGCTGATATTATTAGCTGGGTGGTGGCAGTAATTACTACCATATAGTCTAGGTAAAGGGGCACAGTTGGAGAATCTGTGTCAGCCTTTCCCTGGAGTGTCTGTGAAGTTGCATAAATACTTATCTCAAAGTGTGTGTGTGTTGTGTCAGCTACTTGGCAAGGACACGAAGCACTGGTTGGACAGAGAGGGTACTGGAGGTTCTAGCTTGCCCAGCTAGGTTGAGACCTGGACCCTATAGCTGTGCCAGTGGGGAGTCTTATTGGGGATCTGGTGAGCAAGGGAGCAACCAGCCCCAGACTGACTGTGATCTCTGTGTGCACTTAAGGGAAATTGTACTTTACTGTGTGTATTAGTTATCCTTTTCTCTTCTATGAGACAACCTCCCTGGTGTTAGTGGTGAGGATTGAGGCTCCTTGATTGCTGGGCCAGGGCACTGGAGTATTAACTGCAGTGTCACTATTCGGACCTTGGTCTTTCTCACTGATTTGTTTAAATTGCTGAGATCCGGAATTGGTCTCCATTCCCCTGTTTTCTTTAGAACTAAAAAGAAACTTGAGTAAGTTCCAGATCCTATTTGGTCTGCGGGGACTGTTTGGATGACACTTATCTAGCAACTTTTGAATTTCAAAACTTGCTTGTCCCTTTTGACTGGGTGGAACATCCAGAACCTTTTTTATCTTTGGAATGGAAAGGGAAAAAGGTATGGTGTAACCTCTGGGTATGATGCTTTGTACCCATTTGCCTTTTATTTGTTGCCAGGCTTCTCAGTACAAAGATATGCGACCCCTGACTGCTGCCACAGCTGGACAGACGGGCCTCATTTAGAAGCACTGAAAGGGCTTACCAAAGATAGAATCTCTGTTGCCCTGATTCTGTGGACCCCCTCTGCCACTTGGTCGGCGTCTTCCATTACTACTTCCCCCTCTGCCTCTGGGAGAAGCTTCACCACATGTGTCTTGAAAAGATCTCTGAGATTTTCGGAAGCAAATTTTACCACTTCCTTTCTGCCCTTTGGGATAAGGTCTAGTAGGCATGAAAAAATGGACTCATACGGCAGACAGTCTTTCCTTCCTGCTCACACCTGGTGAATGTCTCCTTGACTTTGGGCCCAAACAGGGACAAGCCATGGAATGGGGCATTTGCAAAGGAAGATTTAAAGGGCTCTGCAAAATCACACAAGCGCATCCAAAAATGCCTCCTTAGGGAAATTCCAGAACCCGCTGCTCTACTCGCTCCATCTGTTGCATATGAAATGAGTCTCATGGAGGTGTTGACAACTGAGTTTAAGGTAGAGAGATGAGAATATACTTTATCTGCAACACCTTTAGCTACTGAACCTTGGAGAGTATCTCCTAACTCTGAGAGAAAAGGTCGCTGAAGAAAAAATGCGCTTTCCATATCTGTCCATTTTCCGAGACTTTTTGATTGGGGGATGGACAGAAGAAGATGTCTCTGAGAGTTCCTTTTGGCGGCTGCTGCCACAACCATAGCATCTACTGGGACTCCCTTGGTTAAAAAAGCCTTGTCTGAAGGGAATGTGATAAATTTGTTTGGCCGCCTAGGAACAGGTTCCACTGAATCTGGGGACTCCCACACCTTTTGAGAAATTAGGTCTATAAGTTCATCGAAAGGTGGAGACACCCAAGAGGTGGAAGGGTGAGATCCAAAGGCCTTCAGGTATACAGACTCCTCTGCTGAAGGGTTGGTGGACTTCCAGCTGCCTCTCTGCTTTAGCATTTCCAGGATGTCTCCAAAGGAGACATCAGGAGGTGACCGTGGGGACTTTCAGCTTCATCGAGGTCCATATCAGTAGTGATGGACTCCTCTGGGGAGTCTAAATCCTTCCTGTTGCATACAGTCTTCAGAGGTACCTCAACGAAGGGGTACTCTGGGGAGGTTTCAGAAAAGTGGGGGGTGCCCTGTGGTGCAGCAGGCCTAGGATCTCTGCGTCCCTGTTGATGCAAGGGTATTGAGGCAGACACAGGAGATTTTGGGGGTAGAACATCCAGAGATAACAGTGGAGCCATCTGTGGAGACAGCACTCTCCTCATTACCTCAAAAGCTCCCCGTCCCTTATCCGAGGATATCCCTGGATCCGAAGAAGCCGACAGACCCCCCAGAACCAAAGACAATGGGCTCGAGGCTGAAGTAGGAGCCGAACTCAACCCAGCCAAATCCTCAAGAGGCAAAGTGGGATCCGACAACTGTCAGAATCGACTCGACTCCCTGGACCTGACTGTAGAGCATCGGCTTCTAGACTCCTCCAGCTCCAGTGCAGCAGAGGATGTCGGAGCCATGGTCGGATCAGTAGAGCTCATAGTAGGTCTTGGATCCAAGGGTTCCACTACGATCAGCTCAGGATCTTCTGACTCCAAAGGCAAGGGTTGGATCAGAGTCGGAACTGGAGTAGAAGAGTTTGAAGTGGTGGGATCCGAAGCCCTCGGGGTTGGATCCAGCAACAACTTGGCCAGAGCCAGTGTCCTCAACAGCCTCTGTACCACCCAATCCACGTCATCATCAGAAATACTCCTGAAAGACAGAGTCGAGGAGGTTGGAGACATGGACCACTGTAGAATTGGCGATTTGAGCATAGGGCAGAATGGTTCCAAAGCTGGAGACCAGCTCCTATCTCAAATTCAACCGGCACCGAGGCAGATGGTGTTGGAGCTGAGGGTGATTTGTCAGATCCGATAAACCTCGTATCCGTTGTGGAGATTTTTGGAATCTTTTTTGACAGTTCCAATTAAGTGGAAGAGGAAGATCTCTTCCCAGACTTGTCAGATTTTGAGGTGGGACACTTGTCAGTTTTGGATAAACCCGGATCTTCTTCTAAAGCCTCTGAGAAGGGGTTTTTTAATAGTCCTTTCAATATTGATCTGTTCTTCCTCTCCAGGAGTGCTCTGTGATTAAAAGCGTGACAAACAGAGCACAACTCCTGGAGATGGACAGCCCTAAGGCAATAGACACAAAGAGTGTGTCTATCACTTAAGGGCATTTTCTTTCCACAGCCGTCACAATTTTTGGAACCCATTGGTTTTGAATCCTTGTTAGACATTTTAACACAAAAACAGGAAACTAACTGGATAGAAAAACAGAAATAACTTTTTTTTTAAAGCTAAACCCTCTAAACTAAAAAGGGTCAAGTTATTGGTAAGAAAGAGGGAAAAAGATACCAAGGGAAATAGAGGGAGGCACTGCCCTCTAACTTAAACGGGCTATGCCTGGGAGACAGAAAAAGGTTAGATAATGCCTTTTAACTTAAACGGGCTAAGAAGAAAACAGTTCTCTGACTGAAACAAACTGTATTTAAAAGGCATCAGGAAAATAATACAAGGAAGTAATACGAGCCCTCTAACTTAAACAGGTTATTTAACTGTAGAAAGGAAGCTGGGAAAGGGGCAACAAGGCTTAAATGAAAGATGATGGCCAATAGCAAAAAACACAGCTGCAAAAGCAGAAAAAGACTTGCAACTAAGTAATGACAATATAAGGTTAAATAACTGACAACAAAGTCACTTTTTTAAAGGTTGAACAAGAAATACAGTTAATACTTAGAAACCCTCCAAGCAGAAGTAAGAGCCAGCAACAAAACAGTGTTCCAGGTACAATGCTGCAAGGAAGCAGAATCTGCAAGCTAAAAAGGAGCCTGAGTCAATTTTTCCAAAACAAAATTAAGGTCCCAAAGAGGAGGAATAGGTTTTCTTGGAGACCTAATATTCAGGACACCTTTAAGAAATTATTTGGCCTCAAAACAAGGAGACAAAGGAGGACAGACAAGCAGAAATGGCTGACAAATGGGCCTTCACAGAAGAATAGGCCAGGCCAGACTGGAGCAGCTTACACAAATATGAAAAGACCAAAGGGACCTCTTACTGAAAAGTGGCCCTGGTTATGAGCATGGCACCAGATAGAAAATCTTCTCCATTTGGGCATATAAGATTTTTTGGTTGAGAGTTTTCTTTTGTCTTCTAAAACCCTAGGTATGTCCTCAGAAAAGAGGTGCCTGAAAAGGATCAAAACCCTATCACGCAAAGTGCCAGTTGAAGAGTGGACACTTAAGGATGGATGAGAGGCATCTTGTCCTCTGTGAGGAGGTCCAACCAGTGAGGTAACTTGTGATTGCCCCTGGCCAGATGCATTACCAGTGCTGTACTGACCAAAACAGAGTCACTAGCAAGATGTCTGGGGAGTCCAGCTGAATCTTCTGCAGGACTCTTGGAAGTAGATGAAGAGGAGGGAAAGCAAAAAGAAACATCCCCTTCCAAGGAAAAGAAAGGGTGTCCTTCTTCCACACCAGATGGCATGGTACTCTGGAACAGAAGAGAGGGAGCTGCCTGTTCAGAGGGGAGGCAAAAAGATCTACCAGAGGAACACCTCACCGATGGACAGTGTCCAGAAACATGTCTCTGTGAAGCATCCATTCGTGAGCCTGTGTTTTGGACATGCTCATAGAGTCCGCCACTAGATTGTTTTCTGAAGGAATGTATACTGTCTGAAGAGTTAACTGATAACTGAGAGCCACCTCCCAACCCTGAAGAGCCATCCTGCAGAGGAAGTAATATTTTGTGAGACCCTGAACTTTCAGGTGACCAAATGAAGCCTCCCACTTGATGTCTGAGGCATCGGTGAACAGTTCTTGAGAAGGGACTGGAGTCTAAAAGGGTAGGCCTGGGTTGAGAGCAAACTGTTGAATCCATCACTCAAATTCCTTCTTTAGACAAGGAAGGAGAGGTACACTGAAATTCAGAGGGTGGCAGTGATGCAGCCAAGTTGACTTGAGGTACCACTTAATCTTCCACATATGCAGTCTGGTAAAAGGGAGCATTGGAATAGAAGAGGGCATGAATCCCAGACCCCAAAGAAACTATACATGTCAGTCAGAGAAAGAAGAGACTGAAAGGAAGCTGTCAATGACAAAACTTTAAGTGGTGGAAGAGAAGCCAGCACTGGCACTTGTCTGAATACTGCATCCCAGATACACAGGATCCTGAGAGGAAGTCAGTACGGACTTCTGGAAGTTGATAGTGAACCCCAGAATTTAACAGAGAGATATGGCAAACTCCAGATCCAGTTAACAGGTGACTGGGAGAATGTGTCTGGAGCAACTGGTTGTCTAGATAAGAAAAAATCTGAATGCCTTCGAGCTTCCACAAAGCAATCACAGGAGCTAGGCATTTTGTGAATACCCTTGGGGCAGTAGACAGGCCAAAGGGCAAAGCAGATAACTTAAAATGAAAGGAAGAAACAGAGAAATGTAAAAAACTTCCTGAAAAGAGGGTGAATAGGAATATGAATGTAAGCATTCTTCAGATCCAAAGACATAAGAAAAGCCAGGGTAATAAATGAAACAGTTTGAAGAGTAAGCATCCAAAAAAAGATGGGACCTTATGAAAGGTTTTCAGCAGGGAAAGATCCAGAACACATCTCAAAGTGCCCTCTTTTTGAGGAACCAGGAGCATCCTGGAATAAAAACCCTTTCCCACATGGGAAGAGGGAACAGATTGAATGGTAAATGAGGAAGTTGCAACAGAGGAGGCTGAAGAATGGCTGAAAAAGGATTAAGTGTCATGAAATAACCCTTCAGATGACAGAAAGAACCCAAGAGTCTGAAGTGATGAGAAGCCAATTTGAAAGACAAAGGGAAAGTTGAATGGACAAAGGAACCTGGTTGGGGGGCAATTGCCAGAGTGAATCAGGCTTATCAGAAAAAGGAGGCTTCTGGGTCACAGAAATCTGAGAAGCCTTAGCAAGGGGGCAACTTTCCTGCCTTTGGAGTCCTGAGGGGGCTGCCTGTGAACAAAAGCAGATCTAAAAGGATAACTTCTCTGGAACGTACAGATAGGACAGACAAAGGTCCTGCAAGGCTTTGCCTTTCTCTTGAAGAGACTTGTACAGGTCAGCAGCACCAGTCCCAAAAATATGTTTATTATCTAAAGGAGCATCCAACAACTTGACCTTAATGTCTTCAGGCCAAGACTGGAGATGAAGCCATGAATAATGCCTCATGAAAGACCAAAAAGCTGCAGCCCTGGAAGAAGCATCAGCAGCATCATAGCTACACTCAGTAGAGTGGTGAGCCACTTAAGAAGCAGAACCTAAAATAGGTAAGGCACAAGATTTGCCTTCAGATCAAGGCCAGAGCATACCTAGACATCTGGATTTGGTAATTAATAGCCCTAAAGGCAAAGTAGAAGCAGTCTAAGCTTTCTTACAAATCCTCTCCATTGCCCTACTATCCTTATCAGAAGACAAAAGATTGGAAGAGGGCAAACAGCTTGGAAGGTTTTACATAATCAGTGTCATCATATATTTGAATCTAATAATTTAATGATTTTAAACATCAGATTTGACATCAGATGTACATCATGCGAGATGCCATCCCAATTGGAATGGTGTATTTATTTATAAATGTCAAAAATGCACAGGATTTGGCGTTGGCAAAACCATTATAGATTAAGAGACCGATATACTCAATATCAATATGCAATTAGCAGCCAAACAAAAAAAATGCCCTACAAGCATATCATCCAGCCCTAGTTTGTGCTTGTTTGAATTTATTTAGCTTGGAAGGTTTGTCAGAAAAAACTGACATAGAATCAGAATTTTAGGAGGAGGTGGCTGAGAATCAGGAGCCTTGGAAGCAGCAAAGAAAGTGTCTACTAAGGCAGCCAACACAGGAAAAACTGCAGATGGTTTAGGAGTATCCACGTGAAGCAAGTCAAAATATCGTCTCTAAGTGTCAGGGACTTGAGAAGAATTTCACTTAACATATTCCATAATTCTATCAATTGTGTACCCAAAGGGCAATTCCTAAAAAAGAGACTCAGGGCTAACAGACTCCTCCTCATCAGAACCATATGCGAAAGGCAAAGGCATCTGTGACAAATAGGACAAAGGCTCCTTATCAGATTGTAATGCATGATATTCCAGAACTACTGGCAGGCTCATCTATAGAAGCAAATTGTTTTACAAGATGAAACATCTTGACCAAGGCTGGGTAGAGAAAGGTGCAGTGTAATGGGAGGGGGCAGAAACAGGCATATTGCTATTATATGATCTTTCTTATGATGCACCATCTTTTTATAATGTTTATATTGTCATACAACTGTAAGCTTTTCTTTCAAGCAGTGGGCAAAAGTCTTGTGGTACTTGAATGAAAAATAGGGAAAGAGGAGAAAGAAAAATAATTACAGAGGTATCAGTTATAAGGACTGACTGGAATTTATTTGAGCAGAGTGAAATTGAATGCATGAAGCTGTCACAAAATTAAGATCAATTGCAAATGACACAAATAGCAACTACTGGGCGGAGAGATAAATAAGAGCAAAGAGGAGATACAAAGCAATGAGGCAGAACTAAAGCAAGAAGAACACGGCCACAAGAGAAATGGGAAAAATGGACAAGGTGAATGAGTCAAGTCTAGATGAGGTCAATTAGCAGGCTGAAGGGTTATAAATCCAACTTGGGAGGGGCAGAGATGAAGGCCAAAAGTAGAAGGTACAATTCAACAGGGATGCACAGGAGTTGCCAGACAATTCAAAGGCAAAGATGGCAGGGGAGGGGGTTCAAAATCAAAGAGAACAGAAGGGACTGAGCACAGACTGAAAGTAGTAACCTGGAACATGGTGGTTACACAGAGGTGCAAAAGAAAAAAGTTCACCGCAGAATGAGTAATAAACAAGTGGATGCTGTAGTGCTCCAGGAGACCAAATGAAAAGTAAGGGAGGGAGGGAAGATCATGATCCCATAGTATCTCAAGGAAAAAACAGACAATAAAGTTGGACAGTGACAAGTGGGGAGATGCCGTCTCTTTCAGAAAGAGATTATATGTAGTAACTGAAACAGTGCAAGTGAGAAGAGGAAACAGGTTATTTGGCAAGGAAGAATAAATTGAGGGAGATAGACAACAAGGAATATGAATTCCCAGAAGAACTTAGTATCAATCAGCTATCCCCCATTTAAACAGTTACTGCTGAAAGTGCATTCCCACACACAGTCCCAGCTCTTTATAACAAACTACCAGCTGAAACTTAGCATCAAGATACTCTTACCAAGTTCAAGATGTTCCTTTCTGAGCAAGTCTTCAAGGAACTTGCTTTTTAATGCTTTAAGGATAATGGATAAAGTCTTTAAAATGTAGAAAATTCTAAAAATGATACAGTTTCTCAACTGTTTTCCTTTGTCATTTAACTCTTCTTACTCCTGTGTTCTCTTCTTAGTCTCTAGGCTTATCTGTAATCTCTGTTTTTTACTCACTTCTATTTGAGTTTTTTTTTTGCCCAAGGAAATTTAATTTTAAACCTTTAAGAAGCAATTTCATGAAGTCAAACTGCATTGCAACCCATGTACACTATTAAAATCTAATGCAAACCCATTTTATTATAAATGTGCAAGACCTGTACAACATTCTTATAGGTTCATAGGTGTTTACTAGTCTAACGGCCACAAGGGCCTTTTTAAGCCTAGCCATGCATCCCAAAAATCTGACAAGTTCTGGTACCCTGGATAACTGTAAGCAGGGGCTTGGGACATGAAACATTTACAAGCAGGGGCATGGGAGATGAAACATTTACAGGGTGCATGTGTCCATTAAAGCCATAGGTGCCAAGCCATGGATGAATTTACTGTTCCCCATCCAGTTGTCCAAGTGACACTTGAACTGGGTTAGGGAGGAACTCTGCTTCACATGGATGGGGAACCTGTTCCAGAGATGGGGATATCTCTGGGATACATACCTATCTCTCCAGCAGGTCCTATTTATATCACAGGCAAAGTTTAAGTCTTTAAAATGGGTACTTCAGATGCTGTTTGTTTTGTAGATATGCAGGAGATCCATCAGAGTGGGGTCTGACAATGACCTGCATGCCAAGCATAGATCTCCCTTCAACAGTCTGTAAGAGACAGAATATAGAGATAGGGCCTTGAGGCAGTCTGCAGAGGACATTTTAATTACACCCTGTATTCTTTTAGTGAAAAATGTCTGTGGAAGTTCCACAATGACCTGTATGCCCAGCATAGATCTCCCCTCAACAGCCTGTAAGAGACAGAATACAGAGATAGGGTCATGAGGCAGTCTGCATAGGGCATTTTAATTACACCCTGTATTCTTTTACTGAGGAACATCTGTGGAAGTTCCATTTGTTAGATATGGCTGGTTAGGTACATACCAAAGAGGGCAATGTACTCATTGATAAGTCTGATGAACGCCAAATACAGTAGAACGATGACTTCCTTGAACCTAGATACTTTATAAGTTGTGTAACAGAGAATGATTTCCTCACTACTGTAGACATGTGATGGTCAAAGGCTAGATTACTGTCTACCTGTGTCCCCAAGTCCCTGACTACTGGGTCAACTCTAAGGGGTGTGCTGTCAATATGACAGTTACCAGGGGTGGATGACTTCCAGAAGGATACTATTATGCATTTCTTGGCATTAAGTTTTAGTCCATGGCTCTGACACCAGTTGTTTGTCTGTGTCAGCTCTTCCTGGAGAACATTTGTGTCAGTGTGGGATTAAATGGCAGCTCCTAATTTGCAATCATCTGCAAATTTAATCAGCCAGAGGCCACTAACATTAGTCTTGATTTCAGAGAAGTAAATGCCAAAAAGGAGCGATCCAAGGCCCGATCCCTGAAGGACTCCACTTGTGACTGGCCTCTTTGTAGAGGTGGACTCCCCAATTCTAACTTCCTGGGTCCTGTTTGTGAGCTAGTTGGCTACCCACTGGGTGACATACAAGTTTGTACCTAACTTTTTGAGTTTATCAACAAGGCCGGAGTGGGGTATTAAGTCAAATGCTTTGGCCAGGTCAAGGTAGACAGTGTGAACTATTTTGCCTTCATCAATTGCTTTGGTGACCTTCTCAAAGAAGTCCACCAGCTTGAGTAGGCATGATCTGCCCTTGATGAAACCAAACTGGGTTGGGTTCAGTGTCTGGAGGTTTACTGTATCAGTATTGATAATTTCCATGATAGTTCTTTTCGTGGCTTTGTATACAAGACTAGTGAGACCTATGGGTCTGTAGTTTCCAGAGTTTGTAGATGGCCCATTTTTGTGAAGAGGGATGACTATTGCTATTCTCCATTCATGAGGCATGAAGCATGTTTGGAGGCAACAGTTAAACAGCAGTTCCAGATGCCCTGATAGGTCACATTTCATGGCTATTTAGAAAGCATCCTGGGATATTGTTTGGGCCCATTGATGCAGTGTTCTTGGCCTTAGAGGGAGCATTAAGGACCTGTTCCCTAGCGATAGCAGGGGAAATTATATTTGATGGTATTTCCTGAGGGAAGTTTGAGGGGGGAACGAGGAGTACAGTTAGAGCTGAATTTATCGGCCAGTAAGTTTGCTATATCATCTGGTCAGTAATGGTGGCTCCATTTACAATGAGCCCTGCACACAATTGTACTTTATTACAATAACTGTATATGAACTGTTTAACATTCTGCAACTATGTAAACCTAACACACTGTAATATCTGAAGCGTATAACTTACGTTTACATGTACTGTTTATTGCTTCTGAGCTCATGATTGAAAATGGTCTCTGGACCAGTCCATCTACCCAATTACCAAACAGTAAGTATGTAAATGAATAAATGAGTAAAAATTGAATCTGTGTGCCCCAAACAAGGATATTCCGGACTAATATGGCAGGTTGTCTGAAGAATGGAATTAAACAAAAAGGGTGGATAAGATGGAGACACAGGAGAGATATGTATTGGACCATGCAGTGGTAGCAAAAACAATAAGGACAGAGAGGGAACAAATGGAGGACTAGGGATGGAGATGAGTAAGCTACAAGAAGAAAGTTCAGGAAAGGAAGTAAAATACAAAACTAATAGCAGAAACACTAAAGGAAAACATGACAGACAGATTAGGGAAGTACTGGTGGGATAAATCAAACCAGCAGTTAGGGGAATCACGAGAGAGGTACAGGTGAAAAATCAGACAAAATGAGGGGTTATAGTAAAAATGGAAGGAGACTGATCAGCATACAAAAGAAATTACTGAAATTTGTATACAAAGAAGTACTAAGGACACATGGAGCAGTAATAAAAAGTGAGTCAGACGGAAATGTAACAGATGCAGTGGAAGAAGAGCAATGGTACTGGAAGGGTTATTAGTGGATAACTGGGGAGTAACAGGGAAATATCTGATGAAGACCTACAAAAATAGAAAAAGTGAGACAGAGACAGACAAAGAAAGAGAAGGGTACCTAGCTTTAGGGGGAAAAGAGGGAGAAATCACAGAGGAAGAATGTATTATTTTCAGCAGACTCTCATCCAGTGTTCTTGCTATCACTTTTCCCATCAGTTTGATGTCTGTGTTTATTAAAGAGGAAATCAGGGCTAGGGGAAGCCTTTGAAGAGTGCTATCAACAAATATACCAGGAACAGAAGAAGAAAAAGAAGGTCATTGGAAGGTCACAGACAAAGAAGAAGGGTACCAGGTAGAAGGAATGCGGATGGAGAAAATGAATTCAAAAATCATACAGAAAAAGATGAAAGACACAGTCATGGTAATGAAAGACAGAAAGGTTGGGGACCCAGATGGATACAAGTGGAGCACAGAGGCAATATGAATAGTTATGAGGGATATCTAGGTAAGGAAAAGTGAACATGGGAAATAACAGACATAATGAAAACATCTAGGGTGGTAGTTTTCCTGACAGGGAAAGGGGCTGCATGAAAGTAGCAGGCTACAGACCAATCTGTTTAATAAACACAGACATCAAAGTGATGGCAACAGTGATAGCAAGGTGACTGGATGAGATACTGCTGAGAATAGTACAGGAAAAGCAGAATAGCTTTGTGAAAGGCAGAAGGGCAGAAATACATTAATGGGCCTAAAGAGTCTATGTTTAGAGAAGAGAACAAAAAAGTTTGGGAAGGCAGGGGTGATCTTTTTTGACCTACTAACTGTCTTCAACACAGTTAAAAAATCCGCGGTGGTGCAGCGGTAGCGTTGTTGCCTCACAGCAAGAGGTTCTCCCGTTCGATTCTCGGCTGGAGTAGGGGGAGTGCCTTCTGTATGGAGTCTGCATGTCCTCCCCGCGGTTGGATGGGCGTTCGAAAGACATGCATAAATGGGCGTGCCTTCATTGAAGGTTGGATATCGAGCTGGCACCTCGGTGTTCATGAAAATCTACTGCCAATCATTAGCGGATCGGAGTTCCGCTGTGGCGACCCCTAACCGGGAAAAGCCAAAAGACAAACAACAACAACAACAACTCTGGGAGATACTAGAAAAAATACAAGTGGGAGAAAAAGTTTTATGACTGATAAGGGCAACTTATAATGAATAAGAGATAAAGATAATGATAAACAGAGGAGTTTCCAAGTCAGTAAAACTACTGCGGGGGACCAGACATGGGTAGTTACTGTCCCCTGGGTTCTTCACACTTGTCATAGAAGAGCTGGCACAGGATGTGAGGAAGAAGTTAACATTATTCGAGGGAAGAACATGAGTACAGTCCAGGTTCCTAATGTATGCTAGCTTACGTTACAGAACAGTGACATAGCCATAGAGGAAGTAATGTCAGTTTTTGTAAGATGTGAAAGGGACTTAGAGCTTTGATGCAAGCAGATGCAGAGAGTGAGACTGTGATGGTCAGGATAAGACATGGAAAAAGGAAAGGAAAGGAGAGAGTGGGACATTCAGGAGAAGGAATACTCCAAACATCTGGGAATATATGTAGGGCACACTTTATGTGATACAATACAAAATGATTTGGAAAAGGGGCAAGAGAAAATACAGGGGATACTTGGGAGGAGGAAGACAAAAAACAAACACAACACAACAGGTTGAATCAATCTAATAAGACTGATGATGCTCCCAGTTATAACACATATACTAGGAAACCTATCAGTAGACACAAAGGAGATCAAATTACGAAAATTACAGAATGACTTGAAAAGGTGGATAGAGAAAGTAACAGGAAAAGGGTGTCAAAAACAAGCTAGAACTGAGTAAGAAAAAAAGGGGTCTGGGGACCTCCACACATATTGATTCAGGCCTTACATGGACAGAGAATAATGGGGAGACCAAAAGGACAGATAACAAATAAGATGGTGGGGAAAAAGTAAAATGATGAACGAGGAGGCGGTAAAGAGATGGAACAACATGTTATGGGGACAAGAGAAAGAAAAAGACATATAGAAGGAAGGAGGATGTCTCACTTTCATATGGAAAAACAAAACACAAACAATGGAAGAAAAAGGGGATAAGTGGAGAGCAGGAGTTAATAAAGGAAGGGGAAGGAGGACACACTGTACTCAAGGCCCTACAAGACTTAATACAGGAAGCTCGATTAACACAAAATGAATGGTGGACATGCACCAGATTGAGAGAAAAATGTCTGGAAAAATAAAAGGAAGGAAAAACTTGGGAAAAGAAAGGAGAGAAAGGAAGAAATGGGAAAAACAGAGGAAATCTAAAAGCAAAACAATTTATGAAAACCTAAAGGGGAAACTGAAGAAGTCACAAAAGAAAAAGATAAGGAAATGATGAAAGACAGAGGATGGGTGTTAGACACTGGAAAATGAATGATGAAAAGTCCTCAAAATATTATCAGAGAAGTAGAAAATGCACAGGGGCCAGACATCAGCTATTAACAGTGTGGCATAGATGGTATCTTAATCCAAAAAGGTTATACAAGGAGGGAATGAAAACAGACTCGAGATTCTGGAGGTGCATGACAGAAAATGCAAGCTGGGAATATGTCCGAGTACAAAAGACCTGGGCAGAGGCCAAGAAAATCTGAAATAAGATATTGGAAAAGAAGGAAAAAACTCCCAGGAATTCTGCATGTGCTGTATAGGGAAAGAAGAGGGGGACTGGCAGGAAAAAGAAATGCAGTTGATAACATTACTGACAAGAAATGCAGTTGATAACATTATCGACAACAGAGGTGAAGAATGTAATAGCCAGAAACTAGAAAACAGAAGACTAGTACCAGAAAGGGGAGCTAGACAGGAAAACAGGAAGACAGGAAAAAGAGGGCAAGAGCCAGGAAGGGGAGTTGGACAGGAAACAGGGGAGAAAGGCAGGAAAGAGTAGCTGGACAGGAAAACTGGTGAGGAAAAATATAATGCAGAAGAAAATGACTGGGTGGAATAAAAATTAAGGGAAGAATGGAAAGAGGTAAGGGACGGCTACAAGTTAAAAGGGAGGCTGGAGGAAAAGGGAAAATTACCAAAACAGGAATGAGAAGCAAACAACTTCTAGTGTAAAATAAAATTTGGACCATCATGAGGATAGCTGGCTATAACTGTGAATGGATATAAAAAACAACGAAAAAATTCCATTGTAACCAAAGTTAATGTTTATCAACAAACTCACATTAGTCGCTAATAGATCAATGGAGAGAGAGAGAGACAGACAGAGTAAAAATATCCCAGCAGTGTGTGTGTGTGTGTGTGTATGTGTGTACACGCATGCACTCATGCACGTGTGTATAATGTAATATGCCCCTGGTAAACTGTGCAGCTATTGAAGAATACATATGGCTAAAAGATATCACCAAAAAGGAATCTCACAATCAATCAATTATATCTTTGTTAATTACTAAAATTAAAAAAAGCACTATATTTACTCCACTCACGAAAAAGTACAGTTGTGTACACTTACCATAAATGTAGATGTTCGAGTGTATTCTCTATTGCAGTCCTAACCAATGGGTTATCTGGCTCCCGGTAGCCCTCTATCGGCCAGAATACCAAAGGTAAGTAAAAATGATGTCGGCTGTCATCGGTTGTAAAGGATGTCAGGGCATCCGATACAAAAGGAGGCAGCCGACGTCACTTCCTCAGTCTTTCTTGCCATAACAGTCAGAAGCCCCCAGAAAACAAGGCTTAAACTAAATTTAGCCTGTACCTCAGGAAAAGAGAAAAAGGGGGAAGGAGGGAGGGAAAGCAGGACTGCAACAGTGAATACACTCAAACATCTACATTTATGGTAATTGTACACAACTGTACTATGTTCATCGTGTTTCACTGTTGCAATCCTAACCAATGGGTTGATTACCAAAGCCCAGAGAAAAGGGAGGAGGAACCAACAGAATCAAGGATTGGAGATAATGCCCTGCAGAACAGCAGTGGCAAACCCTGCCCTGGCTTTTCAAAAAAAGGCAAATTATAATGATTTGTGAAAGTGTGAACAGAAGACCATGTGGCAGCTTCCAAAATGTCTTTAGTAGGGACACCCCTTAAAAAGGCTGCAGAAGTGGAAGCTGCTCTAGTTGAGTGGGTCTTAACCACTTGAGGAGGAACCTTGCCATGAAAGTAATAACAAAATATAATACAATGAGCAATCCATTTAGAAATAGTTTGCTTAGAAATAGCCTTGCCCTGGGCTCCAGGGGCAAAGCTGACAAATAGCTGAGCTGATTTCCGAAGGTCTTTAGTCCTGTCCAGGTAAAACCTGAGCTGTCTATGCACATTAAGAGAATGTAGGATCCTCTCACCTCTATTTCGAGGATTAGGAAAAAAGGTAGGAAGGTGTATGGATTGATTAAGAGTCAGGCTAGAAATCACCTTAGGTATAAAGAAGGGGTTGGTTCTCAGACAGACCCTATCTGCATGGAAAATAAGAAAAGGCTCCACAGCCATCAAAGCCTGCGGCTCCGAAACCCTCCTTGCTAAAGTTATAGCCAAGAGGAAGGCCGTATTCCACGAGAGAAACTTTAAATCTGCAGTGGCAGATGGCTCAAAAGGAGGAAGAGTGAGTTTCTCTATGACAAAATTAAGATCCCAGGCTGGAGTAGGCGCCCTTCTGGGAGGTTTTAAATTGCAAGCACCTCTGAGAAACATTTTCATCAGAGGATGAGAGAAAATGGGTTGTTCAAAAGAACACTGTGCAGAAATGGCTGAAGCATGGATCTTGGTAGAGGAAAAAGAAAGACCACCCTGAAGCAAATCAGCCAGGTATTCCAGGATCAGAGGAAGGGTAGGCTGAGGAGAAGATTCCCCTCTAGCCTGCATCCAAAGAGAGAATCTTTCCCATTTGCCAGCATAAGACTTCCTAGTGCTAGGTCTCCTGGCCTCCTTCAGCACGTCAACTACCTGCTGGGACAGGGAAGAAGAATAGGATGGATTCATACAATGAGCCAAGCTGCAAAATGGAGAGACTGAAGATGAGGATGTAGAATGTTTCCACCTTCCTGAACCAAAAGATCTGGCCTCAGAGGAAGATGCCAAAGAGGAAATTGGGAGAGATTGCAAAGCAGTGGATACCAATGCTGCCTGGGCCAGTCTGGAGCTATGAGAATAGTCCATAGTAATTCGTCCCTGATCTTCAATAATACTCTGGAATGAAGAGGAGGGAAGGCATAAACTGACAGCAGCATCCAAGGGAAGGACAGAGCATCCACTCTCCAGGCTCTGCTGTGATGCTGCCTGGTGCAAAAAAGAGGTAGAAGATGGTTGTCTGGAGAGGAGAAGAGATCCACTTGAGGAGTGCCCCAGTGATGAATGATGCTGTAAACTGCTCTCTTCAGCTGCCACTCGTGACGATCCAGGGTCTGTCTGCTCAACTGGTCTGCCAAAACACTGAGCCTTCATGGAAGAAACTGAGCTAGGAGTTGCAGGCCCAGGGATGCTGCTATGGACCAAAGACTCATGCTCTGTCTGCACAGGAGGTAAGAATGAGTCCCTCCCTGCTTGTTGATGTACCACATAACTGTGGTGTTGTCTGTCCTGACAAGAAGGGTCATTGGACACAGAAGATGCTTGAAAGCTAGTAAAGTCTGCTGGACTGCCATCAACTCCTTTAAATGTATGTGCAGGTGCATCTGCTGGGCATTCCAAGTTCCCTGTATGCATCTGCGTCTGTGCTAAGAACTTGAGTGGCCGGGGGTGGGTGAAAAGGCATGCCTTTGTTCTGTAGACAGGCTGCTGCCTACCAAAGAAACTCTGTCCGCAGACATGGAAGCAGAAGAATTATCACATCCAGGTCCTGTGTGTGTTGACATCAAGTGTTTTTGAGGTACCACTGCAATTTCCATATATGCAGTTTTGCATATGGAATCATGAGAATGCAACAGGCCATGAATCCCAGAGCTTGGTATTTCCTTGCAGGGAGCTGGGACAGGCTTGCCAAATCCTTGAAGTAAATTGAAAGAGTTGTCTGCTTCTCCTGGGCGAGATATATCATCTGGGCAGCTGTGTTCAGACTCGCTCCCAGGAATGTAATCTCTTTGGATGGCACCATTTTCGATTTTTCCACGTTGAGAGTGTAACCCAGGGAAGAGAGAAGAGTCTTTACAAATTCTAGATCCTTTAGCAGCTGCTCCTGAGAATTTGCTTAAATTAGACAGTCGTCCAA
This sequence comes from Protopterus annectens, assembly GCF_019279795.1. Taxonomy (NCBI): domain Eukaryota; kingdom Metazoa; phylum Chordata; order Ceratodontiformes; family Protopteridae; genus Protopterus; species Protopterus annectens. The sequence goes on from NC_056725.1 coordinate 680,814,559, forward strand.
GTATGGATAAATCTGAAGTTTCTTTTGCCTACAAAAAGCAATGACTGGAGCCAGGCACTTTGTGAAAACTCTGGGAGCAGTAGATAAGCCAAAGGGCAGCACAGAGAATTGATAATGGTGCTTGCCCACCCTGAAACAAAGGTATTGTCTGCAACTTTCCCTGATAGGGATGTGCAGATAAGCTTCTTTGAGATCCAATGTTACCAGCCAGGAATCCTTTTCTAACATTGACAGTAACTGATGCAGAGTGAGCATTCTGAACTTTGGAATTATCAAGAAAGTGTTCAGGATGGATAGATCCATGATAGGATGTCAGGTGGCCTCTTTTTTTGGAACTAGGAAAAGTCTGGAATAGAATCCCTGGCCTATCTGCTGAGCAGGAACTGATTCTATTGCTCCCGGATGTAACAGAGACAAAATTTGCTTTTCTACTTCTGCCCTTTGGTTTGGAGGAGCGTCCGGAAATCCTTTGGGTACTGGGAAGGTGTGGAAAGAAAAATTGTGCCCTAGGGATACAGTTCTGAGTACCCATTTGTTGTCCGTGATGGTGGCCCAAACATTTGCAAACAGGGCCAACCTTCCCCCTAAAGGACTCTTCGGGCAGGCAAGAACAGGCAGAAGTTGGACAGAGTCATTCAGAATGTTTAGATTGAGATGCAGGTTTAGAACTTCCCACCTTGGAAGAGGAAACCTGCCAACGCTTAGACCTTTGAGGGGTAGCCCCCTGCCCCCTAGAAGATTTGTAATCTCTAGTCCTAGAACAGCTCTGTCTGCTAGTATCAGGGAACGTCCAACTCTTAGAAGGGTAATTCCTGCTAAAGCAACAATGATGAACTTGTAGAAAGTCTTTAACTGTCTGCATAGACTTGGCCTTTTCTTCCATCTTCTTGAGCACTTCCTCTACTTTGCTGCCAAAAAGACTGTCCGTATGCAAAGGTACATCTAAAAGCTTAGCCTTAACAGGCTCTGGTAGGGGCTGCTCCCTGAGCCAAGCGTGCCTTCTAATAACAGAGCCAGTAGCTGCAGCCCTACAGGAGGCTTCTAGAATGTCAAAGCCACAATGTAAAGAATGCTTGACTAGACTGGCAGAATTCAGCAAATCCTGCATATCCTTACTCTCCAACTGAGGCACACCTGCTATCCTAGATTTAATAGCTTCAAGGTGTGCTGCTGGTACTTCAGCATATGAAAAAGACAATTAGTAGACCTAATAGCAAGAGTGGCAGAGGTATAAACCTTTTTACCCCACCTATCTAGGTTCCTGGATTCCCTGTCAGAAGGAACAGGATTTTTAGTAACAGTGGCTTTAACTCCTTTAGGGCCTTGAGAAATAACCTCTGGATCAGCCAACGGATTCCTAAAAATAAACAAATGAGACTCAGGGACTCTATAGTACCTGTCAGGTTTCCTGGGAGCAGGAGGAACCAAATTTGGAGTCAATGAATTTTCCAGAAAAACATCATCAACCACTTCCAACACAGGAGGAATAGCCAAAGGCTTATGTTGAGGCAAATCCAAAAACTCCCTAATCCTTTTCTTAGAAAGGGGGTAATCCTGACTTTCCCATTTAAAATGTTCCCTGAGAGTATTTAAAGTATCACCAAAAGAGAAATCTTCTGGAGGAGAAGCAGAAGGGATGGAGTCCTCTGTGTCTGAATCCTCAAAAGGAGAGAAAGCTTGAGAAACTTCTTCTTCATCCACAGAAATACTAGAAGTATCCGAACCTGAAAAGGACAAAGCCTCAGGAGAGACATCCCTACACCTTTTTGAAGGAGGCGGCTGTGAACCCCTGATAAGAGTGAAAAGGACATCAGCCATTTTAACCATTTGATAATGAGGAAAACAAGAGGAAACTGGAGCCTGCTTCTTCACAGGTTTACAACTGGAAGATTTACCTGCAAGTCTAAAGGACACAGGAGGCCTGGCAACCGCCGAAGTTGCAGCCGAAGCCGTCGGTATGAGCTTGCTGTCTGAACAAAAAACTGAGGTCTTGGACACCGGAGTCAGCTTCGCGGCTCCGGATCCAGCTGAAAAGGCAACAGGCGGAAGGTCAAAAGGCAAAATGGATGGCGAAGGCCTGGAGACCTCAGAAATGGTCTCAACCGAGGCCTGTGGTTGAAAATCTGCGGGCTGCAGGGGCTGCAAAGGCACCTCACTGGCTAATGCATGACTGACAACCAACCTAACATCATCCAACGACTTGACCTTCGGAAGCCTGTCGCGGTCCTAATCCTTACGCTTCTTGGGAATATCTGAAGCCTGAAGACCAGCGGACGCCATACCGACAAATGTAGGCCAAACTCCAAAATGCTTAGCTAAAAGCTTAGCCCGACGACAAATAGTACGCGGATTAAAGGAAGCACAAAGATCACAGTTAGGAACGTCGTGGTCAAGGCCTAAACAAATAATACAATAGGAATGAAAATCTCTATGGGGAATCTGCTTTTCAGAGGTAAGGCAATTATTAACCTTTTCTGACATTCGTTAAGGCAAGAAAAGAGCATCCCCAATGGGGTACTTAGCTGTAGTTGACTTCAACTTTGTAGTCGGAAACACGAAAGGTAAACTGCCGACCGGCACTCGTGCAAGAAATGCTTCTGCTTTGGGCTCTGCAGCAAGGAAGACTGAGGAAGTGACGTCGGTTACCTCCTTGCCTCCTTTTGTATCGGATGCCCTGACGTCCTTTACAACCGATGACAGCCGACGTCGTTTTTACTTACCTTTGGTATTCTGGCCGATCGAGGGCTACCGGGAGCCGGATAACCCATTGGTTAGGACTGCAACAGTGAAACACTGCATGGATCAGGCAATCCCAAATAAAACCAAGACTCTTTCCACAAAGGGCAAACGTCCAGTCTGGTGGACCCCAGCCATTAACAAACTTTACAATAAGAGGAGAAAGCTATTACATGATAGAACAAAATCCATAAAAGGGAAGTCACCCCTGATCATTATTAGTAAAAAAATACGAGCACTCATAAAATCAACTAAGGCCAATTTTGAGAGAAAAATTGCCATGGATTCAAAGGACAATCATAAGGCCTTTTTCAGCTATGTTAGGAACCTGGGTGGAAACTCACAGATATGCTCAGAATTAGTCCAAAATGATACAAAAATCACTGAACCCACAGACATTGCCAACATACTGGCAGACAGGTTCAGTGCAAACTTCACCCCCTCTCCCCTAAAGGAGAGATAACTATCCCAGCCGAGTGTAGCCTCCCGGACATCTCAAATGCGCAGGTGAAAGCTGCTCTCTCTAAAGCTAAAAACACAGCATCAATGGGACCGGATGGTGTCCCGGCTGTGTGCTACACGAGCTAAATGAGGAATTAAACCCGCACATAAGGCAGCTGTTTAATCTCAGCCTTACCACAGGATCGTGCCCAAGGAGTGGCGTGACGGCAACTGTGGTCCCACTTCTCAAAGGTGGCGCCTCTACGGACCCTGGTAATTAGCCCATAAGCTTAACAAGTCTAGTCTGCAAAGCTATGGAGAGGATCATAATGGAGCTCATAAACAAAGATATAGGGACTTGCAGACATTGGACCCGACCCAGTTTGGCTTTGTCAAGGGAAGATCATGCCTTTTGAACTTGGTCGACTTCTTCAAATAGTCACCAAGGCCATTGATGAGGGAAAGGCAATCCATACAGCCTACCTTGACCTTGCAAAGGCTTTACACAATACCCCACTCGGGTATTGTAGAAAACTTACCAGCTTAAATGTAAACCCATATGTCACAAGATGGGTTGCAAACTGGCTTAAGGACAGAACCCACAGGGTTAGAGTTGCTGGCGCTGTGTCAGACTCCAAGCCGGTCACAAGTGGTGTCCCACAGGGCTCGGTCCTTGGCCCCTATTGTTTGGCATCTAATTCTCAGAAGTACAGGCCAACATGGGAGGACTTTATTGACAAAGTTTGCAGATGACTGCAAACTGGGCGCCATAGTGGAAAGTGCATCGACACTGATATCCTTCAGAAGGGACTCACGGAAACAGATAGCTGGTGCCAGAGCCATGGCCTGAAGTTAAACGCCAAAAATGTATAGTCATACCCTTCGGAAAAACAAGGTAACCCCAAGCTACCATATAGGTGGCAATCCACTAAGCACAGAAGAGGTTATCAGGGACCTGGGGACCCAGGTTGACAGTGGCCTTTCTTTGACACTCACATTGCTAAAGTGGTTAGAAAGACCTTCTACATTGCCCACCTGATCATGAAGGGATTCACATCCAGATCTAGTGAGGTCATTGTTCCCTGTACTCTTCACTTATCAGACCAATGATCGAGTACAATGCCCCATTCGGGATGTATCTCACCCGACATCTGCAGCAATTGGAGAGACCCCAAAAGTTCCTCACCAAAAGGATAAAGGGACTCCAAAATCTGTCATATGCTGCCAGATTGAAGAAACTCCAGCTCTATTCAGTCGCATACCGTCTGCTCAGAGGTGACATGTGCCTGACATACAAGGCCATGTCCAACCCGGAATTAATGGACATGCTCCACCTCAAAAATCCAAATCCACCAAAACCACTAGAGCAAGCGACTTAAACCTTAGCACGGATATAAATAGGACATGCTGGAGGGATAGATTTATCACTCAGAGACTCCTATGCTGTGGAATAAAATCCCGGTCCATGTGAGGCAGAGCACCTCGCTGACTCTGTTCAAGAGAAATCTAGACCTGTGGATGGGAGATCGTAGGTTTACCCCGGGAATCATCTCTGGGTCACTGCTGGACAGAGGCACAACAAACTAATGGGCACAGTATTTTTTCATATAAGGGGTGGCGTAAGCCACAATAATTTGGGCTAGGCTTATAAATGCCTTAGGGCAGATAGCCTAGTATAAACCTATGAACCTATGAACATCTAAGCAAATGTTTACACACTGCACTTTCAAAACAGAGACAATGACACCCCAAAATATTACAATTTGTCTAAAAATCTCCAAACACAAATCTATGTTTAAAGTCAAAAAGCTAGACAAAATTAAAAATAACCTAAAACACAGAATTCATTTCCTATTTTCGATAAAGAAATATTTATATATACATACATGTGGCTGCCAGCCCAGCTAGTTGGATTTTTTTTAAATAATTCTATGTCATTTGTGAATATTAATATGATCCATAGGCTTCTCTTACAAATGTAAGAGAACTATATGTTATGTGTGTATTAAACTGCTGGTGCAGAAGTGTGTGTTAAACTTTTAGTTATGTACTCACCATAACTTCAGATGTTTGGGATCCATCTCGCCTACATTCTGACTGATGGGTTCGGAGCCGATCCTCGGCTCCGACTCGGCACGCTTATGCCAAAGAGCGAAGTCTCTTATTGGCTGAGCTTACTATATCCCAGGATGCACCACTACCAGTCCCCCAGATCTAGTTTGTCCGCATACATGCACACACGCATGCACTGCTTATATAACATTGACAGATGATACAAGATAAAAAACAGTAGAACTCAAACCGCTCAATCTCTTCTGATCTCCAAGGCAGGGGAAGGAGGGTGAGATAGGGAATGTAGAGATGGATCCCAAACATCTGAAGTTATGGTGAGTACATAACTAAAAGATGTTATGTGATCCTATCTCGCCTACATTCTGACTGATGGGACAGCGTTCCTAGCACCTAAATCCTGGGTGGCTCACTGGAAAACACTCCTGAGTACCGTGGAACCAAATGATGCTCGTCCTTTAGATGCCACATCCAATTTATAGTGGGAAATGAAAGTGTGGGTTGGACCAAGTAGCCGCAGCACAAATCTCAGAAATAGCGAGCTTGGAATGGAATGCAATAGAGGTAGCCATAGCTCTAGTAGAGTGAGCTTTGACAGATGTTGTAAGTTGTTTATTTGAAGAGGAATAAGCTTGAGTTATGCAATCTCTGATCCATTTGGCAATAGTAGCTTTAGTGATGGTTTTACCCAGTTTATTATCTGAAAAGGACACAAACAATTGATCTGTTTTCCGAATTTGTTGAGTCCTATCTAGATAGAAGCGCAATTGCCTGTGAACATCCAATGTATGGAAGGTGTATTCCGCCTTGTTTAAAAATTTTGGAAAGAAAACTGGTAGCTCTAAAGATTGTTGGAGACAGAGATTAGAGCAAACTTTTGGGACAAAAGATGGATTAGGTCTAAGTGATACTCTATCCTTGTGAAAAATCAAGTACGGTGGTTTGATAGATAGGGCTTGAAGTTCTGAAACTCTTCTTGCAGAAGTAATTGCAATTAAGAAGGCAGTTTTCCAAGACAGATATTTCAACTCACATGTAGCAGCCGGTTCAAAGGGCGAAGATGTTAAGGCACGTACCAAATCAAGATCCCACGGAGGCGCAGGATGAAAAACTGGGGGTCTTAAAAGCACAGCACCTTTCATGAAAGTTTTACATAATCTGCTGCTCATCAACGGTGGATCTATGGAATCGTGAAATTTGGAGATAGCTGCTAGTTGGACTTTAATAGTAGAGACTGAAGATCCTTGATTAAACAAGGATGTTAAAAATTTCAAGACCTCTGGTATCGGGGCAGTAATAGGGTCTAAGCCTCTGAGTTGAGCCCAGATAGCAAACCTCTTCCACTTACTGTGATACAATTTCTTACTGGTGGGTTTGTGGGCTGAAGATAAAATGTGAATAACTTCCGGGTCCAAGGTGTGATTTCTGACTAAAGTCGGAAGTGGAGGAGCCAAGCTGTTAATTTCAAAGTGTGAAGGGACTGGTGCTGTTGTCCCGACTGATGAACCAGAAGGTCCGGAATTAGATCCAAGAACCAAGGACCGTCCAGAGTATATTTCTGTAGGTAGGGGAACCATACCTGACGAGGCCAGTACGGAGCAATTAGAATCATTGTGGACCCCAATTGGGAAGCTTTCTGGATGACTTTGGGAAGGAGTGGAATCGGAGGGAAAGCATAAAGTAGTCCTGTTGGCCAAGGTTGGACTAGAGCATCCGTAGCTGCCTCCCCTTGATGCGGGGTCAAGGAAAAGAACCTTTTGCACTTCGTGTTTCGTGGTGTTGCAAACAGGTCGCAGCACGGAATCCCCCATCTTTCGAAAACCTGAGCTGCTACTGTCTCGTTCAGAGACCACTCGTGAGGAGAGAGAATAGTCCTGCTCAGTCTGTCTGCCAATACATTGGATTTGCCTGGAATGTGGGTCGCTACCAGGAAGCGCTTGGTAGCCACTAGATAAAATGTACGAAGCACAAAACCAAATAAATAGTATCACAGTCAAAGTATGGGATGAAGAACACAATAGCAATAGCGTAATCAAAAGTTTAATACCCGCTTTCGTCACTGGACTTCATCAGAATGCAACAAAAACCACAATTCAAAGCATTTAAGTACTAAGACAAATTATATACAAATTAATCAATTAAAACCAATTGATAAGATAGTTAAAACCAAATGAAAATTTCATTCATTTAACTAAAAAATTCAAAAGAATCAAATCCTTTGTTGACATGTAATTTCCTGTATTTTAAAAAGCATTTTATGTTTATATAATCATTTAAACCGGGAAATTTGTCCGCATTAAGTTTGATTTGCCACATGGTTTCACGCTGTTCTAAAAAATTCTTGTAATCACCTGCTCTAAGATCAGGATGCACAACTTCTAAAATAGAAAATAAAAATTTTTGCTCTGAAAAACCTGAAGTCAATTAGTAAAGACTTCAGGTTTATGAAGAGCGATAAGGGGGGAAATATTGTAGTTATGAGTCAAAAGGCTTATCAAGTCAAAATGTTAGAAATTATTAATAACCAAGAGGAATATGAAATTATCAGTCTTTATGACTTTAACCGAAGAGTGCGTTTTGTACACTCTGAATTGTATGGTTTATTTATGACAGGTGACATTACTCGTGAAGTCTACGATTTTTGTGTGGTAGTGGAGCCACGCATAGGGGTAATTTTTGGGATACCTAAAACCCATAAGAATATAGAAAATCCCCCTTTAAGACCTATTGTCTCCTGCCCACATTCAGTAACCGAGGGTATTTCCTTGGTCATTGATGCTATTTTGGGTCCTGTTTTAAGTGAAGAAATTTCCTACATTAGGGATTCTTGGCATTTCTTAAGTAGATTTGGGATTTTTATACAGAATCATGGATTTGATCCTTTAAAACACATTATTTTTACTGTTGATGTCATTTCTTTGTACACGTGTATTCCTCATTTGACAGGAATTGATGCAGTATGTGATTTCTTATTCAAAAAGGGTGGCAGATTCACCGCAGGAGTTATTTCCACCATCAGGTTATTTTTAGAATTAATTTTGGAAAACAATTGTTTTCTTTTTGGTGACAAATATTATAGACAAAAGAAAGGGGTGGCCATGGGTTCTTCAGCTGCTCCAGCTTTTACAAATTTAGTCATGGCCTGGTGGGAGTCTGAGGTGATGCCCATTTTGAAACAAAAATGTAACATTAGGTTTTACTGCCGTTTTATCGACGATTTATTTTTTGTTATTGAAGGTGATTCAACCACAGTCAATGAGTTGTTCTTGGATATTAATTTATCTTCTGATTTTTTGAAATTTACCAAGGGTAATGAGGGACTGTGGGTTAATTTTTTGGATGTTTTATTGTATTGGGATGACAAGGATTGTCGTTTACATAGCAGGATTCATCGTAAAGAGACCTTTACAAACGGGTATTTACATCATTCTAGCAACCACCCCAGGCATGTCATTAGAAACATTCCCCGTGGACAGTTCATACGAGCTAGTCGGATGACATCCAAGCAAAGCGACTTACTTGATGAATTCAGAATTATTGTTTCCCTATTTGCTAACAGGGGGTATGTCATTGAACAACTGAGTTTGACAAGTGAGGAGGTTTTAAGGAGACGTCCATGTACTTTCAAACCAATAATGGACTTTCCTACCTTAATAGCTGGAGGAGTTAAGGGGGGAGATAAAGGAAATGAGATCAATGCACACATCATGTGCTCCCTCGACACTAGTTCTGACGGACCACTGATCAGACAAATAATCACTGACAATTGGAAAATCATTAATGGCAATGCGGACATTAGAAAAACAGTGGGTGGAGGTCCTTCGTTTGTTTTTAGAAATCATTACAACCTAAAAGGGATTTTGGAAAGCAACATTATGGTTGAACCAAAAACAAACATCAACAAGATAGGGATGCACTGTTGCCATAGTTGCAACATGTGCAGATTTATTTCTGAGGGACCATATATCAAGATTGAAACAATAGACAATACTTTCAAGGTTCCTGGATACGTAGATTGTAAAACAAAGGGGGTTGTCTACATTAGTCAATGTTCAGGTTGTTTTGCCTTTTACATAGGAATGACCACCCGTAGTTTAAAAACTAGAATCAGGGAGCACATATACAGTATAAAGACGAAGGACGATAATAACGCCCTTTATAAACATACCAAAATTTGTAATACACACAAAAAATTTTTATTTTCTATTTTAGAAGTTGTGCATCCTGATCTTAGAGCAGGTGATTACAAGAATTTTTTAGAACAGCGTGAAACCTTGTGGCAAATCAAACTTAATGCGGACAAATTTCCCGGTTTAAATGATTATATAAACATAAAATGCTTTTTAAAATACAGGAAATTACATGTCAACAAAGGATTTGATTCTTTTGAATTTTTTAGTTAAATGAATGAAATTTTCATTTGGTTTTAACTATCTTATCAATTGGTTTTAATTGATTAATTTGTATATAATTTGTCTTAGTACTTAAATGCTTTGAATTGTGTTTTTTGTTGCATTCTGATGAAGTCCAGTGACGAAAGCGGGTATTAAACTTTTGATTACGCTATTGCTATTGTGTTCTTCATCCCATACTTTGGCTTGGTAGCCACTGCCCATTCCCACACCCTCATGGCCTCTCTGCAAAGGGGGTAAGATCTGGTCCCTCCTTGTTTGTTTAGATACCAGACCACCGACATGTTGTCTGTGTGGATGGCGATAATGCCCTGAGGGAGAAACTTGTGGAGGGCTTGTAGGGACAGAAGTACAGCCCTCATTTCCAGCACATTGATATGGAGAAATGTTTCGTTTGGAAGCCAAGAACCTTGAACTGACCTGCCCAGACAATGCCCCCCACACCCCGTCTGGGAGGCATCCATTGTCAAGGTGGCCACCGGAGGGGGTATAACAAAGGGCCTTCCCTAATTCAGATTGGATGGCAGAAGCCACCAGCGGAGGTCCCGTTTGCACGTTTCTGTAATCAGTATGTGATGATTGAGGGGGAGATCCTGAAAAGACCATTGTGTCGATAATAGCCACTGGAGAATCCTCATGTGCAACCTTGCCAGAGGAACTAGGAGAACCGTGGCAGACATTGAACCTAAAAGTTGCAGGACCATCCTGGCTGGGGCTTTGGATCTTAGAAGCAGGGCTCGGACTTGATCTTGTAATGTTTGTATCCTTTCGGTAGGAAGGAAGATTCGCAATTTTGAGTCTATCTCTGCTCCTATGAATCTTATGCGCTGAGAAGGCAGCAAGACAGACTTTGACCAGTTGAATGTAATTCCCAGGGAAGCACCCAGGAGATGGTGGCTTGTAGGTTCTCTAGTAGTAGATGCCTGGTGGTGGCAGTCAGGAGCCAGTCGTCCAGATAGGGAAACACTTGGAATCCGAGACTCCTCAGGTGAGCAGTCACTACTGCCAAACACTTGGTGAACACCCTGGGGCTGTGGTGAGACCAAAGGGCAGTGCACAAAATTGGAAATGACTGTCTCCCAGGCTGAAGCGCAGATACCTCCTGGACGCCTGATGTATCGGTATGTGATAATAGGCGTCCTTGAGATCTATGGAGCACATCCAAACATCTTTCTCCAACAATGGGAGAATGGATTGTAAAGTGACCATTCGGAATTTGGACTTCATGACGGACTGGTTTAGTTTGCTGAGATCCAAATGGGTCTCAGATCCCCTGTCTTTTTTGGCACTAAAAAGAACCTTGAGTAATTTCCGGATCCGATCTGGTCTGTGGGGACCGGTTGGATGACTCCTTTTTCTAGCAGCTTTGAAGCTTCTACGGCTGCAATTTCCCTTTGACTGGGTGGTGGGTCCGGGATTTTTTGGACGGTGGGGGTGGGCATGTGAAGGGAATGGTGTAACCTCCGGCAATAATCCGAAGCACCCATCTGTCCTGAGTAATAGACTCCCAGGCTTTTAGGTGCTTGGCAAAACGGCACCCGACTGGCTCCGGAGCAGCACAGCCGGGCAATCCCTCATGGAGTGTGGGAGGCTGAAGAGCCACGAAAGGACTCGCGGTCTCCAGTGTTGCGGGGGCCTCTGCCGCCTCTGGGACGGCGTCTCCCAGAAAAATTTCCCGTCCTCTGCCTCTGGAAGGGGAATCTTCCTGCTGTTGAGGAAAGAATTTCTGTGATTTGCGGAACCACATCTTCCCTCCTCTTTTAGCCTTGGGATAAGGCCGAAAGGGAGTGGAAAATCGTGCTCCAACGGCAGATAAAGTCTTTCCCTCCTGCTCACAGCGGTAAGAGTGTCTTTACCTTGGGTCCAAACAAGGAGGACCCATCAAAGGGAGCGCCGGCAAAGGAAGACTTGAAGGCCTCCGAAATGACACAAACGGAGCCAGGCTTGTCTTCGTGAGCCACGCCTGTGCCTGCCGCTCTGCCGCCCTTCGGCCGCATATGAAATGAGCCTCATGGACGAGTTAGAAATCGAGGTAAGGATAGCCAACTGAGAGCTAACCGACTGGGCTAGCTGCTCAGGTAGGTTACCTGAGAGGGAGTCTGAGAGCTCCTTGACCAGATCCCTCTGTAGTCTGGTGAAATGTGCCAAATAATTCAGGGACCTCAGAGTAAAGGCCGCTGAAGTCAGGGTGCGCTTCCTGCATCGTCCATGCTCCTAGACTCCTTATTAGGAGGATGGACGGACGTTGAAGCCTCTGCCACGTCCTGCTGGGTAGCAGATGCCACCACCATGGCATCTACAGCCACGCCTTCGCTAAGAACTCCTTCTCGGGTGGGGCAGACAAAAATTTGTTAGGGCGAGAAGGCACTGGTTCCACAGTATCTGGATGTTCCCACACCCTCCGACAAACCAAATCCAGGAGCTCGTCGAAGGGCGGAGACACCCAGGAGGCGGAGGGCTGAGCCCCAAGGCCTTGAGGAACACCGACTCATCAGCGGAGGGGTTTGGAATTCCAGCCGCCTCGTTGCTTGAGGATCTCTAGAATGTCTGCAAATGAGACATCATCCGAGGACGACTTTGGGGACCCCTCCGCATCATCAAGATCAGTGTCCGATGTAAGAGACTCGGGGGAGTCCACGTGCTTCCTCTTGCACGATCTCTTCCTTGGGGGCTCCTCCGAAGACAACTCCGAAGACCCTCAGGAGGAGGGGAACCCCAGTGGGGTAACCTCAGGCCCTGGGCTCCGCTGCCTAGAGACAGGGAACTGCCAAAGACCCAGTCTCCATGCCCAGGAAGGTGCCGGTAAAGCCGAGAGATGGCCAAGAAGATTTGGCCAAGGCACTCCTCATAGCTCTGAAGGCCGGACCCCAGAATCCTGGGAGGGTCCAGTCTCCGAGCCATGATAGCAGACGGAAGTCCCGCGTCAAGCACCGAGAGGGAGGCTTGGAACCGACAGCATTGGTCCCAAATGTCACCCCGGCCCGGCCGAAGAAGTCCGTGTGCAAACTCGGACCAAGGCCGGGTTGGAGTAAGGGTCGGAGCCGACCCTAGGATCTCCACTGGCTCCATTAGCACCTGCTCCGACGGAGCCGAAGCGGTCGGAGGAGGAATGGCAATGGAATGGGCTATCGGCTCAAGCCAATTGGGTCGGAGCCAAACAAATTTCTGAAAGACTGGGGACTGGAAAGTCTTTGGAGTACCCTGTCTATGTCCGAATCTGACATCCTTGATGACCTGGAAGAGACCGAACGGGTCCGAGTAGGCCTCTCCAATGGCTCCAAGGGACTAGGGGACCGGCTCAATCGACTCGATAATTATCGGCGCCAGGAGTGTCAAACCAATTTCCATCGGTGCCGAAGAGGGCTTCGCACCGGAGGAAGTGTCTGAGCGGACAACCTTCATCGGCTCCAAGATCAGTGCAGCCGATGAAGATGACCCGCCTCGATGCCCCAGCCGGGCCGGCTCTGAACCCAGAGGAGTCGAGGCTGGAGGCATCGAGGCAGACTGCTCGCCTCGGCTCAAGTCCGTGGAGCCAAGGAGAAGCCTGCCTATGTCTTTTGGCGGTCGGATCCGACGGGCTGGTCGGAGCCGACGCCTTTTCTTTGCAGGAGAAGGAGGGGAAGCTAATGCCTCTTCAAATGAGGGTTTAATAAGGCCTTTTAAAATAAGTTTATTTTTCCTCTCTTGGAGGACCCTCGAGGAAAACACGTGGCACACGCTACAGGACTCCTGCAAATGTTTGGCGCCCAAACAGTACACACAGAGAGAATGGTCATCTGTAATTGACATCTTGAAACTACACTTAGTGCACTTCTTAAACCCTGAAGGCCTAGGAGCCTGTGACATTATGGCAACCAAACTGGTGAACAGCAAACACACTAACTATCACAGAAAAAATTCTTCTTTTTCTTTTTCTTTAAAGAAGACTTGACACAATAAAAAAAACAACTAAAGGTATCCAAGAACCTTAAAATAAAACTGGACTTGAATGACAACGGACTGACAGGGGAAGGCCCTTCAACTCAAATGGGACCTCTAGTCAGACAATACACAATCACCACACAAATATTTTACCACAAAAAAATATTCACTCATACACAAAAAACACGAGATAGCTGTTAAAACAGCTTTTTGTTGAATTTTAGGAAATCCCTGACAGGAAAGTAAGTGAAAAAACACTACTTAGCTCAGCCAAGCTCGAGACCACGTCTTTGCTTGTTAGCGGCAAACGAGATCTGGGGGACTGGTAGTGGTGCATCCTGGGATATAGTAAGCTCAGCCAATAAGAGACTTCGCTCTTTGGCATAAGCGTGCCAAGTCGGAGCCGAGGATCGGCTTCGAACCCATCAGTCAGAATGTAGGCGAGATAGGATCACATAACATCTATATGTTATGTGCTGAGCTTTAAGAATGTAACCACAGTGTACCCTGCTGGAAAAGAGCAGAAATGCTTGTGAAAATGTATGTTTTCATGGTAGAAGTTGGAACATACAGAGTTAACTTCCAAAATCTTAGAAAATAAGTTGAAATTGTTTACGACTGTGCTATAAAGTTAGTTAATGCAAAGAGACAGGATATCTAGATCTAGGAGGTGTTTCTATTCTCTGGAAATAGAAATAATTATAGGTTTCAAAGGTAAAAGTGTTTAACTGTTTTATGACTTCCAGTTCCAGGCAAACCTTTGAGAGTTAAGTATTTTGACACAGAGGTGCTACATTTTAATTTTCTGTTAGCCTGGGAACTGAAGACAGAGGTGACAAAGAATGATGTAATCTGAGATAACCCAGCAGCAATGTTTGATAGTAATTTAAGAACTATCTCAGAGAGTGAGTCTGTGCATTTTGTATTTGTCTTTGGATCTGACTACATCCTCTCATCAGCACTTGTCTTGCTCTCTAAGTATGTTATTTAAAACATTGCTTCTCTTAGAGATAGAGAGGAATATACTAAGATCAGTTTAGATATTTTCTGTATTTATGTGAGACTGCCCTGCAATGTTGTTTTAAAATATTTCCTGTGACTCTGAACTCTGTTGTCACTTATTGAGTTATTGAGTATTGTCTTGTGCTTTTATTATTAAATATATTTAAACCTTTTAATTGTGGCTTGCTTGTTTAGAGATATTTAAGCTCTTAGCACTTCTTAACACTTGCATATGTATTTGGTGACACTGTATAGGCCATTCCTAAATAGCCTTGGTCTTGGACACACTTACCATTTGGATAATAGTAACATTACACAGTAGAATTGGTCACCCTTTGTAAGGGCCTTATAGTATCTGATAAAGAGATGGTTGGCGGCAGTGTAACTACCTTTTAGTCTGGGCAGAAGGAGGCATAGCTAGTAGACCTGTGCCAGCCTTCCCCAGGAGTGTCTGTGTGTTTGTATATAAATCAAATATCAAAGTGTGTGTGTGTGTGTGTGTGTGTGTGTGTGTGTGTGTGTGTGTGTGTGTGTGTGTGTGTGTGTGTGTGTGTGTGTGTGCGTGTGTGCGTATGTGTGTGTGAGCTACTTGGGTAGGGACACAAAGCACTGGTTGGACAGAGAGGGTGCTAGAGGTTTTGGCTTGAACACTCAGTTGAGATCTTAACCCTACAGCTGTGCCGGTGGGGAGTCTTATTGGGGATCTGGAGAGAGAAGGAGAAACCAGCCCCAGGCTGACTGTGATCTCTGTGTGCTCTTAAGGGCAACTGTACTTTACTGTGTGTGTACTTGTCATCCTCTCAATGTGCATGTCCCTCACTGGTGTTAGTGGTGAGGATTCAGGCTCCTTGATTACTGAAACCACACAACGGCCAGCAAGGAATGTTCCAAAAATATTTTATTAGAAAAGAACACATAGGATATAAAAATATATCCTGCTCCAAACCGGTTTCGGTTCCCCTTCTTCAGTGGAGCAAAGAAAAGATGAAAAAGCCAACAAATGCACCTGATACTATATATAGTATCAGTCCAACCAATCACCCAATCAAAATACAACATAATAGACTGAATAAGACCAACACCCCAGATTATGATATTCTGGTCTGTGGAGACACAAAATAATATAAGAATACATTCAAAAAGAACAAAATCATAAAAAATCATAAAAATAAAAATAATGTGTAAAAAACTTCATGGTGGCATACCCAGACAAAAAACTGAGTACAATGCTGTGGAACATCAATCCAACACACCAGCTTGCAACCAATCATATATGTCATGAAAAGTAAAAAACATATATGTTTGACGATCAACAGGATCAACATGAATGGGCTACATCAATTCAACATATATATATTTTTATACAAAATCATGTATGTCATGAGAAGAAAAAGATATATATATAACAGTCAACAATATCAATATGAATATGCTATAGGTGGTCATTAATGCCCGGGGGAAATAATGCACCCAGATGTACAATCCAATATTTTTCTTTTTGTGTCAAAATGTTTTCCCAACCTTGTTGGTGACTCCTATCACCAACAATCCGATCAATAATAGTAAACTTGAATTTTGCCGTGGGATGTTTGACTGTATGTAGGTAAAGAGCATTAGTGGTTTTCTTGTTTCTAATGTTACTCCTGTGTTCCCCAATTCTGATTTTGAGAGGCCGGGAAGTCTTGCCCACATAAAATGCAGAACATTGACAAGTGGCAAGATATATCACCCAACTCATTGAACAGTTCCCGAAAAATTTAAGGTCATAAACCTTACTGGTATTAGCACTGTTAAAGGATTTAGTTTTGTTAATATCCGAACAGGACATACAATGTCCGCAAGGGAAGGTGCCTGTCAATTCTTTACCCATAATCGTGAGCTGTTTGTACCGTGCCCCTCCACTACCATGATGTTTGAAATGTGAAAACATGGAACTTAAAGTTTTGCCCTTTCTGTAAGAAAATTGACAACGTGTCCCAAGATGTTGTCTAAGAATATCATTAGCCATCAAGATATTCCAATTTCTGTCCACCACTCCTCTGATAATCTGATTATTTCTGCCATATGTAGTGACCAGTCTCAAGACCTCATCATCTTTTTTGTTTTTCTGATGGTCCTGGTATTGTAAAAGCTGGTCCCTAGTTTGTTTATCAGACCAATATTTTGCAGATTTAATATCAAAATCAGAATAACCTCTATCATAAAATCTATTTGCAAGATCCGAACTGGCTATCTCATAGTCATCCTGACTGGAGTTGATTCTTTTGATACGGCAAAATTGAGATTTAGGGATGTTCCGGACAGTGTGGCGGGGATGCATGCTTGAGGCATGTAGCAATGTATTGTATTCAGGATATTTCCTGTATATTTTAGTGCCTAGTGTGTTGTCAGGCTTCCTATATACATTAACATCCAAAAATTCAATGTTGGACCTGCTGCTATTGATAGTAAATTCAATGCCCCAAAAATTGCTATTAAGATAATCCACAAATTCTTTAAGATATTCTGTATCCGCCCGCCACACCATCCAACAATCATCAAGATATCTACGCCAGATATCCA
This sequence comes from Protopterus annectens, assembly GCF_019279795.1. Classification (NCBI taxonomy): domain Eukaryota; kingdom Metazoa; phylum Chordata; order Ceratodontiformes; family Protopteridae; genus Protopterus; species Protopterus annectens. The sequence continues at coordinate 680,831,703 of NC_056725.1, forward strand.
TTTCTACAATGTAAATGTTGTGAGATGTATCATAAATTAAGTATTTCTCCAAGTAAGCCATGAACAGATCTGCATATATAGGGGCAAAAGATGCCCCCATAGCAGTGCCTTAAAGAATACATTTTTATTCAAGACATGCTCACACATGCAGATCAAAAGTGTGTTGAATCCCGGACGATATAGGTTAGATTTTTCAAGCCAGTATTGTAATGCTTGGAGACCTGCCCAATGAGGGATGCTGGTGTATAATGATTTTACATCCAATGTGCAAAGTAGCCAATTGGGTTCGATTTCAGTCTCTGCTATGATTTGTAAAAATTGTGTGGTATCCTTGATTCTAGCTCTTACGTGGATAAGCAGTGGTTTCAAATATTTTGTCAAGAAAGCTGAAAGTGGTTCAGTTAAAGAACCATGACCAGACACAATAGGACGGCCAGGTGGGGAGGTCAAGGATTTGTGTATTTTCGGCAGTAAGTAAAGTATCTGTTTGTTTGGATCCTTTACTGTCAAATGTTTGACAATGGTGTTGGACAAAATACCATTCTCAACTGCACTACTCAGGAACTTATCAATCTCCATTTTAAAAGTAGTGGTCGGATCAATGTCCATTTTCATATAACATTTGTTGTCAGATAACTGTCGTAATCCTTCCTGTGTATAGTAATCCATATCCAAAACAACTACTGCCCCACCTTTATCTGCCTTAACAATTGCAATATCATTGTTATTTCTTAATTCCTCAAGTGCCTGTCTTTCAGTCTGCTGGATGTTATCTTGGAGAATATTGAAGCCATAAGGTGGAAAATGTAGGTCCCTAAGTACAGCCTGTTGAAAAGCTGTGACATGCATATTGGCAGGAGGTTGAAATGTAGATTTGAAAACCTAAAATCAGTAGATCTTTGAGCTGTGTTGTTCACCTTATCAGAAAAGAATATCTTTAGATTTAAACAACGGCAAAATTCCAAAACATCATTTACTGTTTGATATTGATCACAAAAGAAGCCAGGTACAAACCCTAAGCCTTTATTGAGTATTTTTCTTGTTCCAGTGTTAACTGAACCTTAGACAAGTTAAGCACATTGTGAAAAGTAGTTTCATCTATTTTAGAAAAGCTTGAACTATTCCATCCATTGATTCCAAATCTGGACCTATTGTGGTGTTTCCTCCCCCCGCGTCGTTTCTTCTTACCCCAAAAGGGGTATGTTACTTCTTTTTTTGTAAGGTGAATGGTCAGAGGTAATACCCTCGCTATCAGTGGGGGAAGACTCATCACCCGAGGTACTGGTATAGGTCTGCTCCCTATTTTTAAGAATTGGTCTGGGTCGTTTCCTAGTTCTCGCACCGCCCTTCCCCATAGACATATCCTTAAATCTCACTGACTTCTGAAGTTCAAAGGGGCGTCCCCTAGCATAATCATTGACGTCCCGATTAAACTTTTTAACTTTTCTATCTTTCGTCAATTTGTCATACTGAGTCAGTTCTTTAGATAAATTGGCTACCAACGTGCCATAATTACTATTCGATTCAAATTGTTTACAAATACTGCTTAAATCTTTAATCTCAGCAATATTTGAATCTATTGTCCTTTCATAGTAATCTGACAATATTTGTACAAACTTCATAGATCCTTCTTGAACTGCCTCAAACCACTCATTGGTCAGCCTCTCTTCAGATCTGCTGACCATGGGCTTTAACTTAATTCTAAGTCCACGTGGTACTAATTTTTTATGTAAGTAAGCCTTAAAAAGACGTAGATGCCAAATATTTGCTCTCAGCCCCTTAAGGGCTTTCTCCAAATCAAAAAAGGCAGATTGGCATCCATTACTTGAGGGGGCAGTCTGTTGATCCATGATATTGTTGCTTGAGATGGATTCCAGTCCAAAGACATGGATATCCTCTCTATCAGCACACATACCCTGCAAAATACTGTCCAGACTCATAGTGAACTGACCCAGCAGGACCTAAATGGAAAAGGATGCGGTGCCAGAACAGGAAACAAACCCAGAAGACACCTACTCAAAAATGGTAGGAGTAAACTGAATCCAATTGGTATAGAGTGTATAAAGTAAATACCAGTATCTCAGGGGAAGCAACAACTGCACAATGTCCAACTGTATCAAAAAACAGTGCTAACCAAAATAAGCTAAGTATAAGATTAGCAAACCTCCCCTTGGGACATGAGTATCAATGACCAAATCAAGGGATGAATGATAGTAATGAATGATAGGTAGTGTCAATATAGAGATCACTTGTTTAAAACATCATCAGATCATAAATCCTATCTGATAGTTCTTAACGACATTATATAAATATCAGCATGGTAACCAACAACTGACAATTGGGTATATACATAAGTGATACAGTACCAATCTGAAATATTAGTATCTACATAAAAAAAGTGTCAACCTTATATCACACTAGGTATAATCGGACCAATTGTTGTATATTAGTACAAATGTTGGATATAATAGGTTGTTCTAATAGTTCCATAAAGTTCAAGGGGCCAAAAACTGTATAAATACCATTATGGTATTTTATCTGGCATCAAACCTGTATATCCCTAGTACAATAACAAGTATATAGACCACAATATCATAATGATATCATCCTATACTGTATCTATATAATATGAATGATGTATCCAGTATTACCATACGACTAAAGCACCTATAAATCATATAAGAATAGTAATGTACCTATATGGCACTACCTTGGTCCAATGAACCACTTCAATATCATAGGTAATGTATCTAATGAATTATCTAAAAATCAAAGAACACGGGTCAGCCAACTATTAATCACTTAAATGCGTAACACAAAACAATACAAAAAGAATACAAAAACCACCCCAAAGTAGGCCTATGATGGTGTTACCACATAAGGCCAAATTATATCGGTAATCCAAGCCCACCGTTACTGGTGCAAAAATGGCTTAATGCATCCAATTGAAAAATAGGCCCAAGGATGAATGAAAATCATCAGAAGCTTAATAATATAAAAACAGATGGAATACCCTAGACAATTCTGTCATAATCCCGCCGTGGCATCAAGTATGGACCAATCCCAAACAGATTTACATGTGTAAAACAGACCAAAAATGCCTTAAACACATGTAAAATAGATGGTTATCACCAAAAAATGTGTAATCCAAATATTATACAACATAGACCAGCAACCAGAATACTGGTATCTTAGTGTATCAAGAAATGTGACTGAGACCAAAGGCTCACTCAACAAATCACCTTGCACTCCAGTGAATACATAGGATGTAATCAAAAACGCTGGCGCCTAATAGTCAAAACATTCCTGATATTAACCTCAAGCATAGACAAATCCCTACCAGACTTGCATATATAACCCAAAAGTGCATTAGTTGTATCTAGATACAATAATAGCCACAAAATGGATGTCCAATCCTAATGTTGTACAAAGTAAATAGGCCAAAAAAGCAACAACTACAAAAATAGTACCAAAGAATGGGACTGAGACCAAAAGGTTCTCTGAGTCACATTACACTCTCGTAAATGTATAAAACGTAATGAAAAACATTAACGCCTGATAATGAACCATTCTTAGTAATTACAAAAGTAGATAAAGTAAATTATACAACATGCAAGTCCTTGTTGACAAAATAAGTCCTTATTCTTCATCCGTAGCGCCCATCATGATTCCATGCCAAAGGGGCATTGAGCTGAAATCCAAGAAGTTGCTATAATATGGTTTTCAAAGACAAAAATGACATCCGTAGTACACATGTAATCCGTTTGACACATTCACATTCACCCAAGCACTCTCAATACGCAAAAAATGTCAACGGTAGATACAGAACTACTGGCGACCTAATGTTCTTAATAAACAGTACCTGAAAAAGGAGAAATGTCCAATGTCCGACCACACCATGCCCAAAAACTTCAAAGTAGAAAGTACAAAAATGTCAAACATGAACCGAAGCTTGCTTCTAAGTTATATGCTCCCAAGGATATAAATGCGATACTCAAATACGCAAAAATAAACCGAAGCTTGCTTCTAAGTTGGCTGCTCCAATGGTAAAAAATGCGATATTCAAAAACACCAAACCCACTTGTAACACAGATAAATAATCCACAAATGAAGCACTGGTTTGCCAAAATGCTGACCAAACGCCACAAAAAGAAAGAAAACAAGCATTCGTTGGCTTCTCGTAGTTTGAAGATTGCTTCCCCAAGGTGATGAGTCTTCTCCCACGCAACTGGAACAAAATGGCTCCCAGAGAGGTACAAATGAAGTACAAGCACGCCAAACCTCTCACGTGGAGCAATGCACGGCCAACCAAACTATTCAAACCACACAACGGCCAGCAAGGAATGTTCCAAAAATATTTTATTAGAAAAGAACACATAGGATATAAAAAATATATCCTGCTCCAAACCGGTTTCGGTTCCCCTTCTTCAGTGGAGCAAAGAAAAGATGAAAAAGCCAACAAATGCACCTGTTACTAAATATAGTATCAGTCCAACCAATCACCCAATCAAAATACAACATAATAGACTGAATAAGACCAACACCCCAGATTATGATATTCTGGTCTGTGGAGACACAAAATAATATAAGAATACATTCAAAAAGAACAAAATCATAAAAAATCATAAAAATAAAAATAATGTGTAAAAAACTTCATGGTGGCATACCCAGACAAAAAACTGAGTACAATGCTGTGGAACATCAATCCAACACACCAGCTTGCAACCAATCATATATGTCATGAAAAGTAAAAAACATATATGTTTGACGATCAACAGGATCAACATGAATGGGCTACATCAATTCAACATATATATATTTTTATGCAAAATCATGTATGTCATGAGAAGAAAAAGATATATATATAATAGTCAACAATATCAATATGAATATGCTATAGGTGGTCATTAATGCCCGGGGGAAATAATGCACCCAGATGTACAATCCAAAAAAAAAAAAAAAAAAAAATATTGATTGTACATCTGGGTGCATTATTTCCGGCATTAATGACCACCTATAGTATATTCATATTGATATTGTTGACTATTATATATATATCTTTTCTTCTCATGACATACATGATTTTGTATAAAATATATATATGTTGAATTGATGTAGCCCATTCATGTTGATCCTGTTGATCGTCAAACATATATGTTTTTACTTTCATGACATATATGATTGGTTGCAAGCTGGTGTGTTGGATTGATGTTCCACAGCATTGTACTCAGTTTTTGTCTGCATGCCACCATGAAGTTTTTACACATTATTTTATTTTTATGATTTTTATGATTTTGTTCTTTTGAATGTATTCTATATTATTTTGTGTCTCCACAGACCAGAATATCATAATCTGGGGTGTTGGTCTTATTCAGTCTATTATGTTGTATTTTGATTGGGTGATTGGTTGGACTGATACTATACATAGTATCAGGTGCATTTGTTGGCTTTTTCATCTTTTCTTTGCTCCACTGAAGAAGGGGAACCAAACCGTTTGAGCAGGATATATTTTATATCCTATGTGTTCTATTCTAATAAAATATTTTTGGAACATTCCTTGCTGGCCGTTGTGTGGTTTGAATAGTTTGGTTGGCCGTGCATTGCTCCACGTGAGAGGTTTGGCGTGCTTGTTCTTGATTACTAAGCCAGTGCAGGGGGCATCACACATACATACATAACCCCCCTACATACATAACGCCCCACACACAACCTCCAAAAAACAAGTGTCCAACTAAATCAACCACTAAAGCCAAATTTATTCTTATAAGAATGTAAAAAGCATAAGAGCAAAAAGTCAGTCATGAACACTCCAGTAATAAAAATCTATCAAACTATTTGAAGCCGTATTCATTACAGACTTGGGCAATTAACACAGTCCTCTGAAGCTAAGGGGAAATTTTAAGCTAACATAAAAACTGCAGTAAGTATGAAGAAATGTAAAACTATGGGGTCTGATTTGCATGAAGAATGAATTATTTTCTACAGCATGATTGGGGAACTCAACACAAAACGTATCTAAACATATTGTACAAGAAATTCCATACATCACACTTCACACATAGCTAGAGTCCATATTTACCCTAATACCTAGTCTCTCCCCCACAGTCAGTTAGCAAGTGCTAGCTGAGCATTGCCAAGAGAAGAGCAGCACACACTGCTCACACTAATAAACTGTCTATTTTTATTACCAGTAATAAGAAAAGAGAAGACTGGAGCACCACAAGAGGACAGATGCATAATCTCCTATGGGTATGTGGACAAAGGTTTCTTGCGTGTACTATGACAGACATACTGTACCTGAAATTGCCTTATAAGAACAGATTGTCAAACAGTTACACATCAGAATTCTCTTCTGTGGAGAATAACTATTTTCCTGTCTGAGATTGGGAAAGTATTCCTGATAATAGTGTAACAAAAAACAGTACTTAGAACTACCTGATAAGTTTGTGTGGCCGGATAGCTACATATCAAAGGTTGCCTTTAATATTGAAGCAATACTTTTGTTGTAATTAAGTGGGAGAAATATTCCAGATTACACTAGTACTAATACATAGTACTGTGAACTGCCTGATGAAGCCAGTGGGACCTGGACAGTAGCACATAAAAGGCACTTTTTAGTGAGAACCAACATATTTGCTGTGTATGAATGTGACAAATGCTTTCTGATCATACTACAACAAGCAGAGAAAACTGAGAATTCACTGGAGGACATTGTGACACATCAAATACTTTTGTTTTCCATTCACATCCAAGCAGCATTTTAGGAATTTCATCTAGTGTTATGATAAGTGCATTTTACATAACTGAATTATGTTCATCATCAGCAATCGCCCAGTTTAGACATTTTGTAAACATCACTGGAGCAATAAAGTAACCTAGATAACAGAAAATGTTAGAAATCATCTGTAATCTGTGGCAATGGGAATGTGATAAGTGTCTTTCAAGTCCAGAGTTACCAGAAAAGTCCCTTGAAACATGAGAGGAAAAAAGAAGTTATGTCTTACCATAACGCTCCATCTGTGTTGTAGATCTTTATTCATTCCTTACTGTTAGGGCTTTGGTTCTGTCCTCGGAACCAACACTGCTGTTACCAAGCTCGCGTCAGCCAAAAACTCTCAGCTAAGACCTATCCATAATGCCCCCTCTCATAGTCTCTTCAGATCGGGTTTGCCCGCCCCTATAGTATATAAATAATAAAAGAGACAGTAAGAGGCTCTGTATGAGCCAAATACCTTAAGTAAGGAAATCCTAAAGTCCACCAGGAGTCCAGGGAGGGGGAAGAAGGGCAGGAAGTAATGAATGAATAAAGATCTACAGCACAGATGGAACATTATGGTAAGACATAACTTATTTATCTGATGTTGTGAATCTTTATTCATTCCTTACTGTTAGGACCGTGTCCCCAGCTACTTGAGTCCTGGGTGGCCCTAAGGTAGGACATTCCTGAGCACCATAGAACCAAAAGAGGCTCGTCCCCTAGAGGCCAAATCCAATTTGTAATGAGTGATAGAGGTATGAGGTCTTGCCCAAGTGGCTGCTGTGCAGATATCATCCATAGAGGCTCTGGAATGAAAAGCTACTGAAGTAGCCATCGATCTAGTCGAATGAGCCTTTATTCTGGAAGGTAAAAACACTTTGTTCTGATGGTAGATGAAGGTAATGGCATTTCTAAGCCAAGAAGATAAAGTCAGTTTGGAGACAGGCCTACCCAATCTGGGTCATGCAAAGGCCAAAAACAATTGATCCATTTTCCTGAAAGATTTAGTTCTGTCCAAGTAGAACCGAAGTTGCCTATGAACATCGAGGGTATGCAAAAGATATTCCCCTCTATTTGAATGATGAGGGAAGAAGACCAGCAGATCAATCGATTGGTTAACTGAAAATCCAGAAATGACCTTGGGCAAAAAGGAAGGGTCAGTATACAGGGACACTCTTTCCCTAAGAAAAATCAAGTAAGGTCTCTTGACACTCAAGGCCTGCACTCAGATACTCTTCTCGTTGAGGTAAGGGCAACTAGAAGTAGAGTCTTCCAAGACAAAAATTTCATATCATATGAATTAGAAGGTTCGAAAAGAGGGCTTGTTAACGACTGAAGTACCAATGTCAAGTCCCAAGGCTCTATAGGGGACTTGACAGAAGGTTTAACATGTAATACTCCTTTCAAGAAGGTTTTTCACAGTCGGTGTGACATAACAGAAGAATTATCAAATCCATTGTGAAAAATTGCGATAGCCACTAAATACACAGTAATTGTCGACGATAAAGCTCCTGCATGTAATAGGGTAGTCAGGTGTTGTAGGATCTTCTGAATAGGCATGGAGAAGGGGTCTATGTCATGATCTTTGGCCCATGGAGAGAAGCTAGCCCACTTACTAGAATAAGTTTTCCTGGTGGAAGGTTTGTGTGAAGCCAGAAGAATCTCACGAACAGGAGATGAAATATCAGGTAGCCTGGCAATCATCGGAAGGGGAGAAAAGTACAGTTTTGTACCTACCATAAATGTAGATGTTCGAGGATTCCCTTGCTGCAGTCCTGACAATTGGGTATAGTCCGCGTCCCAGTCGGCCCGAATACCAGAGAGAGTTGACGGTCATGGCGCCTTAGACTGACGCCAGTACGTCAGGGTACTAATGCGCATGACCGACGTCATTTCCTCAGTCTTTTCTTGCCCCAGATGTCAGAAGACCCAAAAAGACAAGTCCCAAAAACAACCTGTACCAAAAAACATGTACAATATATACAGTAATATATATACAAAAAATATAAGCATGTAAACTCACCTACACAACCACCCTGAAACACAGAGGGAAGGAGGAGAATTGACTGCAGCAAGGGAATCCTCGAACATCTACATTTATGGTAGGTACAAAACTGTACTATGTTCTTCGTCTTCCCTTGCTGCAGTCCTGACAATTGGGTAGAATCCCAAAGCAGAGGTAAGGGAGGCTGGCAAATTATAAAGTAGCAGGAGCTGACAACATGCCTTGTAAAACAGCTGTGGCAAAACCAGCTCTAGACTTAGAGTATATGGGCAGGTGATAATGCCTAGAGAAAGTATGCACTGAACTCCAAGTAGCTGCTTCCAGAATATCCTTAGTTGCCACCCCCCTTAGAAATGCTGTTGAAGTGGCAGTAGCCCTAGTGGAATGAGGCCTAATCCCAGCTGGAACCTGTTTGCCATGATGGGAATAACAAAATGCAATGCAAAAGCCAATCCACCTAGAAATAGTTTGTTTTGACACAGGCTTGCCCTGTGAACTCAAAGCAAAAGAAACAAGTAACTGCTGAGACTGCCTAAAATCTTTAGTCCTGCTCAAATAATAACGCAATTGCCTGTGTACATCTAAAGTGTGCAAAATCTTTTCGCCTTTATTTTGAGGATCTGCAAAAAACGTAGGCAAATGAATAGTTTGGTTTTAAAGCCACACTAGAAACCACCTTAGGCATAAAGGAAGGATTAGTACGTAATGATACCCTGTCCTTATGGAAAATCAAAAGGGCTCTACTGCCATAAGGGCCTGCAACTCAGACACCCTTCTTGCAGAAGTAATAGCCAACAGAAAAGCAGTCTTCCATGACAAATATTTCAATTCAGCAGTAGCTGCAGGCTCAAAAGGTTGTAGAGTAAGTTTTTCCAACACAAAATTGAGATCCCAAGCAGGAGTAGGAGCTCTACGTGGGGTCTTATATTCTTTGCCCTCTAAGAAACTGCTTGAACAAAGGATGCGAAAACAAAGGTGGGTCACAATCATAGTGAGCTGAAATTGCTGCAGCATGAATCTTTATGGAAGAGAAGGACAAACCTTTGTCCAATAATTCAGTAAGATATTGAAGAGCCACACTCAAATTAGGCTCTGAAATCTCCAAATTCTTTGCTGAACTCCAAAATAAAAATCTCTTCCATTTTTCTGTACACTCTCCTAGTACTAGGCCTTCTAGCTTCCATAATCACATTTAAAACTTGTTGAGGAAGCTGAGACCTACCGTGCTTCAACACAGAATATGCCAAGCTGTGAGATGAAGAGATTGAAGCTTGACATTGAGCAGATGACCGTCCTTCTGAGATAACAGATGAGGAATCAGAGGTAAAGGCCATGGAGGCTTCTTTACAAGACTCCTTAGAAGTGGGTACCAGTGTTGCCGAGGCCAATCTGGAGCTATCAAAATCATCCTTGGCCTGTCTTGTCTGACCTTTAGTAATACCTTTGGAAGAAGAGGTAGAGGTGGAAAGGCATAGACATGAAGGTTTTTCCAACTGAAAGACAGAGCATCCACTTTCCAAGCTGTGTGATGAAACCCTTTTGTGCAATACTTTGGCAGCTGGTGGTTTAGTGGAGAAGCTTAACAGATCTATGTCTGGAGTTCCCCAGGACACTGTCAATTTCTGAAATACATGAAGATCCAGTTTCCACCGTGGGGATCCATGATTTGTCTGCTTAATACATCTGCTAGGGAGTTCTGTGCTCCTGGCAGAAACCTTGCCTGAAGAGTCAGTTGCAGGCTTAACGCAGTCTCCCATAAAATCATTGCTTGCCTGCATAGAGGATAAGAATGTGTTCCCCTTGCTTGTTGATGTACCACATGACAGTTGTGTTGTCTGTCAGAATCAACACCTGCCCTGGAAGAAGTAACTCCTTGAACGCCATCAATGCAAACTGGACTGCTAACATCTCCTTCATATTGATATGTAGATGCTGTAGTCTGGCAGGCCACTTGTCTTGTATCCACTTTCCATTTAGATGAGCTCCCAAGCAGTGTCCGAGGCATCTGTCGTTAAAATCTGACTCGCCTCTGGCCGGGTCACAGAGAGTCCCTTGTTGAGGTGACATTCCTGAGCCCACCACAAGAATTCCTTTTGAAGGCAAGGTATTATTTGAATGACAGTGTCCAAATCTTGGCAGTGCTGTGTCCATACATTTTTTAGATACCATTGCAGCTTCCTCATATGCAGTTTGGCATTGGGAAGCACCAGAATACAAGATGCCATGAACCCTAATGCTTGAAGGACTGTCCTTGCAGTCAGCACGGACTGATGAGATAGGTGATGGAAGTAAAGTGACAGATTCTTTTGTTTGTCCGGGGTTAAAAGGCCATCTGGGCTGCTGTATTCAGTCTCACACCCAGAAAGCACATGTCTTGAGAGGGTACTAGACTGGACTTTATTTCGTTCACAGAATACCCTAGGCATCTTAGCACTGCTATGACATATTCCAGATGCTGTAGAAGGTGTTCCCTTTCTTGAGCCAGAATCAGGCAGTCGTCCAAGTAAGGATAGATTTGAATGCCTTGAAGCCTGAAGTAAGCTATCACTGGAGCCAGAACCTTTGTGAATACTCTGGGCGCAGTAGATAAGCCAAAGGGCAATGCAGAGAACTGATAATGAAAATCTCCAGTTCGAAACCTCAGATACTTTCTGCAACTTAGCCTTATAGGCACATGAAGGTAAGCTTCCTTGAGATCCAAAGTTACCATCCAGTGATCTTTGCCCAGCAGAGGTAACAGTTGCTGTAACGCCAACATCTTGAACTTGGGAATGTCCAGATAAGTGTTGAGGATAGATAAATCCAAAATTGGTCTCCACGTGTTCCCCTTCTTTGGCACTAGGAACAGGCGAGAATAAAATCCAAGCCCTTTCTGATACAGGGACTGGCTGAATGGCCCCTATCTGGAGTAACTGAGAAATTTGCATGTGAGCCTCTTTTCTTTGTGGAGGAGGAACATCTGGCATGCCTCTGAAAGGGGGCATTGTGTGGAAATAAAATCTGTAACCGTGATGAATGATATCCAGCACCCATCTGTCTTGAGTGATTAAATCCCAATTTTCTTAGAAAAGAGACAATCTTCCTCCCAAAGGAGCTGCCAGACGAGAGTCCACTGGCAGCTGAAAAGGCAGGTCATTGGTTCTGCTTACTTAAAGGACTGACCCCTGCCTTCACCAGAAGTCTGAGCAGGTGAACTGTCTGATCGAGGCCTAAACGAACCTTGAGCTCTGCCCCTACCACGCCTAGACCTACCCCTAGACTGGGAACCATAAGCAGGATATGTCCACCCCTTAGCAGGCCAATTTCTACTAAACTGGAGGCTGTACCTGCAAAAATCTTTAACAGTCTGCATAGACTTAGCTTTGTCCTCCATTTTCTTTAAAACTGCTTCCACAGGCGGTCCAAACAACACATCAGACTGTAAAGGAGCATCCAAAATCCTTGTTTTAACATGCTCAGCTAAATTCTGATCCTTCAACCAGGCATGTCTCAAGAACAGAACTAGTAGCAGCCACCCTCGAGGAGGCCTGAACAGCATCAAAACCACACTGCAAAGAATGCTTACCCACTTGTTCAGACACATGAACCAAATCCAGCCATTCTTTACACTCAATACCTTCCGCCAAAGCATCCACCTTAGATTTCAATTGTGAAAGGAGATAATTCTGATATTTCAGCATATGAAACTGACAATTCAACGCCTCATGGCCAAAGTGGAAGAAGTATATACTTTCTTACCCCACCTATCCAAAGCCCTTGCCTCTTTATCAGAGGGTACAGGATTTTTAACCACAGAAGCTTTAACACCTTTAGGCCCCTGAGAAACAGTTTCTGGGTCCGCCCTGGGACTCTTAAACAAATACTTATGAGCTTGGGCACCCTATAATACCTATCAGGCTTAACAGGAGCAGGAGGCAAGGAGTCAGGGTTCAGAGAAGCCTCTGCAAAACATCCTCCACCACATTCAACACAGGAGGAATAGCTAAGGGCCTATGCTGAGGCCAAAACAAGAATTCCCTAAGCCTTTTTCTAGAGTCAGAGTAATCTTGGCCTTCCCATTTAAAGTGCTCCCTCATGGAGTGAAGAGTCTCTGAAAATGAAAAATCCTCAGGAGGAGAAGTCAAGGGTGGAATCATCCACATCAGAATCAGAATAAGTAGGAAACTCTTGCAAGTCTTCCACAGAAGACTCAAGCCTGTGAACACTGTTCAAAACTATCAAACTCCTGTTCCACCCTAGGCCTCTTATCAGGTGGGGCATAGAACCTCTAATCAGAGTAATCAAATCTTCTGCCATTTTGAGCATATGTTTCTTAGGCACAGAGCCCGAAATGCTAGGAGAAGCCCCACAGAAACTGAACTTGGCCTACCTCTAAAAGAAGCTTTGGCAACAGAAGGAGAGGCCCTAACTACCTTGGGAAGAGAGGGAAGAACAGTTACCTGAGAAGCCCCTCAGCCTGGCCTACCTCCTGAGAGGGCACATCCTGTAACAGTAAAGTATCTGCCTGAGATTCCATTGAAACTCCTGGCAAAACCTCCGCTCCCCTGAGCCTTCCAAAGGACCGACGTCCGGGACTGCCGGTTCCTCCCCTAGGCTTCACTGTTTTATCTTTGCGCTTCTTGGATGAAGCAGGCCGGAGCATCCGACGGCATATTATAATTGCCACGCTTCCCAAACACTAACCCAGCAAAATCAAGCCTCCTATTAATAGTGCGCATGTTAAATCTAGCACAAGAGCGGCAACCAACAACGCCGTGCTCAGGCCCTAAACAAGGTATACACAATGTATGATAATCCTTATGCGGTATCTGCTTCCAACAAGAAATACAGTTATTCACTTTTTCTGACATCCGCTTAAATACTGAGCCAAGAAAAACCAAAATGTTCTAACGGGTTACTTAGCCAACTCTGTATTCGGTCTGAAACTCCGGTTTCGGAAAATCTCAGAACGCCAACCTGCACTCGCAAAACTGCTTCTGCATCGGACCATGCGGCAAAAAAGACTGAGGAAATGACGTCGGTCATGCGCATTAGTACCCTGACGTACTGACGCCAGTCTAAGGCGCCATGACCGACGTCAGCCTTATACTCTGGTATTCGGGCCGACTGGGACGCGGACTATACCCAATTGTCAGGACTGCAGCAAGGGAAGACGAAGAACATCCAAACTGTGAGCTTGAGGCTATGAAGATTGGGGTGAATCAGTCCTTGAGGGTAAGGTAGCAGACCTTGGGACTGATCCAGGATCTATGGGCTGTGAATCAGATGAGACCATAGAAAAGGGAACCAGACTTGACAGGGCCAATAAGGGGCAATGAGGTCACTTTGCTTCTCAACCTTTGAGGTTTCTGGAGGAATTTCGGGATGACAGGAAACAGAGGAAAGACATACAACAGACCCGGGGGCCAATCGTGCGTCAGAGCATCCCTCAGTGACTCCCCCTGAGGGGGGATCAGGGCAAAGTAGCTTCTGCATTTGTTGTTAAGGGGGGGACGCAAACAGGTCACAGCAAGGCCTGCGACAACGGCAGAAGATCTGATCCGCTATTATAGGACCGAGGAACCACTCGTGAGGCATCAGAATATTCCTGCTCAGATTGTCCGCAATAAGAATGGAACTCCCGGGAATGTGTGTTGCTATAAGAAAACTGTTGGAAGCCATTGCCCAGTGCCAAATTCTCATGACCTCCCGACACAGGGGGGTAAGACCTGGTTCCGCCTTGTTTGTTGATAAACTAGACTACTGACATGTTGTCCGATTGAACTGCAATGGTCCCGGAAGGAAGGGACGTGTAGAATGCTTGCAATGCTAAGAGAACTGCCCTCAATACCAGGACATATATGTGCAAACTGACCTCGATGGGGGACCGGGTGCCTTGGACTGTCTTTCTCTGGAAATGCCCCCCCACCCTAACAGCGAAGCGTCTGTAGTCGCCGTGGCCCTGGGCAGGGAAAGGCAGAACGGTCATCACCAAACATTTGATTCTGGCTTCATCCACCAAAGCATTTCTTTCTTGCAAAGGATTGTAAGGCATATCATGTGGTCAAGTGGATGGGTTAAGATCGACCATTGTGATGAAAGTAGCCACTGTACTAGTCTCGTATGCAATCTCGCCAGTGGAACTAAGGTAATGGTTGCTGCCATAGATCCCAATAGCTGTAGTACAAGGCATGCTTGCACAAATGTCTGTGGGAGGCGGACTTGAATCTGGCTTCTTATTTTTGAGAGCCTGGGAGGAGGAAGGGAAGCTTGACAGGATGTTGTGTCGAAGATCGCTCCAATAAATTCCAGTGCTTTAGTTGGGGCCATTTGAGATTTTTCCATGTTGATCGTGATACCTAAGCGAAGAGCAAGGCCTTGAGTGTAAGACAGGCTGTGAATGAGAAGATTCCTGGTCGTGGCGGTAAGGAGCCAATCATCTAAATATGGAAACACCTGGAATCCTTGTAGTCAGAGATGAGCTACTACGACTGCCATACATTTGGTGAACACTCTGGGGGCTGTCGAGAGATCAAAGGTCAGTACCTTGAACTTATAGTGATTGGCTCCCAGCCGGAAGCGGAGAAATCTCCGGGAGCGTTTGTCCATCTTTATGTGGCAATACGAGTCCTGGAGGTCTATAGAGCACATCCAGTTTTCCTTCCTAGAAAGGGGAGGATGGACTGTTCCATGACCATCTGGAATTTTTGAGGTTTTATGAATTTGTTTAGTAAGCTGAAATCCAGGATTGGTCTCCAGTCCCCCATTTATTTTGGCACTAAAACGAACCTCAAGTAAAATCCGGATCCTCTCTGGTCTGGTGAGACTGGCTGGATGACACTTTTACTTAGCAGCTTATCGATTTCTAAGGCTGCTACCTCCCTCTGACTGGGTGGAACATCGGGGATTCATTTGATGGGTCTAGCAGTAAGATCGAATGGGGTATGATAGCCTCTGGATATTATTCTCTGAACCCATGGATCTGTTGTTATGAGTTGCCAGGCCTGTAGGTGCAGGGAAAATCGACCTCCGACTGCTTCCAAAGGAAAGCAACCGGGCCGCTGTTCAGAAGCACTGGTAGGGTCGGCCGAAGGAATCTCTAGTGCCCTGGTTGCGCGGACCCCCCTCTGCCCCGAAAGGGGCATTTTCCGGACGAGTTGCCCCCTCTGCCCCGGGAGGATTGCTCACCACGAGTGTCATGAAAAGATCCTTGGTACTTCTTGAACCACAATTTTCCTCACCTCTGGTTCCTGGAATAGGATCTCAGAGGGGGTGGGGGTGGGGGTGGAAAAACGTATGCCCACAGCAGACAAGGTCTTTACATCTTTCTCACTACGTAATAGTGTGTCTCTTACTTTGGGACCAAAAAGGAAAGATTCGTCAACAGGCGCATTGACAAAGGAAGAATTAAAGGGGTCTGCAAAATCACACAAATGCATCCAAGCATGCCGTCTCATGATGATGACGATGCCTGATGCAGCTGCTCGAGCTGCCCCCTCAGTGGTGTGAGAGATCAAGTGCATCGAAGAGTTTGATATAGATTCCAGGGTAGCCAGCTGAGAGGCGACAGTGTCACTCACCTTGTCAGGCAGTACCCCCACCAAAGAAGCAGACATTTCTGAGATTAGGTCTCTTTGGAGGAGAGTAAAGTGTGCCAGACAGTTCAGCGATCAAATGGCAAAGGTCGCTGAAGCGTAGATCCGCTTCCCCAGTCTGTCCATAGCCTGAGACTCCCTGTTTGGGGGATAAACAGTGGAACTATCTTCTGCCAGTTCCCTCTTGGTGGCCGCCGCAGCCACGACCATGGAATCAACTACTAACTGCTTTAACTGCTTGGACCAATTGGGCTGGTCTTCTGGGGTGGATATAATTTTGTCTGGCCTCTGGGGGACAGGTTCTATGTTGTCTGGGGCCTTCCAGGTAAGCTGCATGATCAGTTTAACAAGCTCATCCGTAGGTGGGGTCACCCAGGAAGTAGATGACTGAGCACGGAAGGCCTGCAAGAACACCGATTTCTCCGAAGAAGGGTTAGATGACTTCCAGTCTCCCCTCTGCTTGAGGATCTCGAGAATGTCTCCAAATGAGACATCTTCTGGGGAAGACTGTGGGGACCCTTCTCCCTCATTGCAATCTGTGTTCTCAGTGATGGATTTCTCAGGGGAATCAAGGTGCTTCCTCTTGCACTGGTTTTTCCGATTTGGCTCCCCAGTGGGATATTCTGAGGAGGACTCCGGAGAAACTGTTCCCTTCAAGGGAAGGTCTTGTAGCTCCCATGCTCGGGATCCCAGAGTAGGGGGTTGGAACAGCTGCATGCTAGAGGGGGGTTCTGGTGTCGATGCCAGTGGTGCCAACTGCAAAGCCTGTTGAGGCAAGGACCCTCTCCATCACCTGAAAAGCAGGCCCGCCCGACGAGGGATGGGAGCCCGGAACCAAGAAGGACAACCTCGGAACCAGGGTCACACCCCGCCCTGAGGAGCCCGCCTCCAGGTGAGGAGCTCCGAGAGGACCGGTAGCTGCCAGGGGAACTGTGGCCATAGATGGCACGAGCAAAAAATAGGCGCTGAACTAGGAGCCACAGTGCCGACAGCCCAATCACTGCTCTGAGAGTGCGCCAGCTCCAATGGAGACGTAGCGCCAAGAGTAATCGGTGCCGACAGGGGGACCGCCACTGTCAGAGTAGAGACAGAATGCACCAGGGTGGTCATTGGTACCAAAGTCTCCGGGGCCTGGGAAGAGCCTGGAGGTGGATATAAAGGTGAATATGCCGTGAAAGCTTCTGTTCCAAGAGGAAAGGAAGACCTAGCAGGGGTGGGCAATCCTCTAGCTGCCAAAGGTTGGTCCACAACCCTCACTACATCTTGTTCTGAAAGACTCCTGGTGGATCTGAAGGAGGCTGCCGAAGGAGAGTCAGTTCTCTCGAGAAAAGGACTAAACTGCTGTCCCAAAAAGGGGTCATAAGTGGGAGAATATCTGGTTCTGGGAAGGTGTTCGACCTTTGGAACTGACGGTGTCAGTGTCTGTGCAGCCGTATAAGATGTTGGCACCATGGCTGGGGATGGTGCCGATGCAAGTACAGTAGTCGGAGCCTGTGTCAAGACCAAGGTCGGCACAGAGGATGGTGCAGAAGCCGGTACAGTGGTTGGTGTCAAAATTAAAGGCGGCACCGAGGGAGAAGACATAGATCCTCGTGCCAAAGTTGTCTGCACTGAAGGCGTGGGAGAAGCACGGTGTCGACTCGGTTCCAAGGAGGATGGAGATGTAGGAACCGAGTGACTCCGTTTCTCTTTATATTTCTTAGTCTTAGGAGGTGGTGAGACCTCCGTTGCAGAAAGAGCCTCCGAGGAGGGAGTTTTCATCATACCCTTCAGAATCAGCTTGTTCTTACGTTCAGCTAAAGTCCAGTTGCTGAAACCAGAATAAATATCACACGAAGCATTGATGTGGTCAACACCCAAACAATAAACGCACTGAGGGTGACCATCTTAGTTGGGCATCTTACGCCTGCACTTATCACACTGTTTAAATCCCAATTTAACTTTTGCAGACATAATGAAAAGCCACACTAGTCCTAAGCAACAAGATAAACAACCAAAAACAACAGTAAGGTTAGAGAGAGGAGGTTTTTTTTTTTTTTTTATAAGCAAATAGAAAGTGAGGAGTACCAACAATGGTGCTTAGAAATACCACAAGTGGTAGGAAAAGGCCTACCAAAGGTAGGGGAGAGGGACAGTACCAACAATGGTATAAAAGGAACTACCAAAGGTAGGATATAGAAAAAGTATATGAATTTACAGACGAAATGATGAAATTTAGTGAAAACTGACTAAAAATAGGTACTGCTAGAAATTATCACAAAAACCGCTACACTTAGCTTGAGAGAGAAGGCCTGGCATGTATAACGAGGAACGCAGCAAACGAGATCTGGAGAGACTATGAGAGGACCATTATGGGTAGGTCTTAGCTGAGAGTTTTTGGCTGGCGCGAGCTTGGTAATGGCCGAGGACGGAACCGAAGTCCTAACAGTAAGGAATGAATAAAGATTTACAACATCAGATCAATCCCTGTAAAGGAAGCATTTTGAACTTTGATAGTTTCATAGACAGTTTGAGAGAAGAAAAGTCGAGCACTGGTCCCAAGAAAGCTCCATTCTTGGCATCAGATAAAATCTTGAATAAAACCTTTTCCCAACTGATCTGGGGGTGCTCTCAGTATAAAGCAACTGACTGATAACTTGGGAGGAAACAAGAAAATCTAATTTGGATGACAATGGGGGAGTCTCCAAAAAAAAGGAGAAAAACTTTCCCACTGCCATTTGTGGTAGAGAGGAAGGGGGAGGGGGAAAAGGTAAGGAATGCTGCAATAGTTATTCTGAGGAGTTGGATTGCCCCCTCCCCCCTTTTTTTAGAAGGTAACTTTCTTTTCATTAGATCCTTTCTGCCACTTTTTCTTGAAATTCTGCTAGCTGGCAGACTGTAAAAGTGGCTTGTTTTGTTTTTCTGAATAAAGAACCAGTGTTTTTGTCAATTTTGAAAAGGAGTGCTGAAAAATCTAGTAACCATCTGAACTGATTTCTCTCTCAACACAAAAATGGCTGAGTACCTGTGTAGTAGGATAATCAAACAAAACCTCCTTATGCAAAGGAGAATTTAGTACTTTAGATTTAGCATATTCAGAAAAAATCTAAATTATGAACTCAAGCAGAACACCTTATCATAGTAGCAGTACATTCTGCCTTGGACACAGAGTCAGCTCAGTCATATCTACTCATAAATAAAGCTTAGCTATATGTGAAAGAAATGCAATAACAGAATTCAAAGAGGACTTACCCACTGGAGATAACTCAGTGGCAAAAATGTTCCTCAGATCAAAACAAGCTGTAATGTCCCCACTCTGTGCCAGTAATCAATGAGCCTGAATCCTCACCACTGACTCTATAGAGGAACATTCATTTGGAATACAAATGGATACACTCATTATTTCCAGATGCAGACCCCTCTGCATCAAGCACAATTTCCCCTTAAGGTCACACAGGGAACACAATCAGTCTGGGGTCTGGCTTCTTTACATCTGTCTCCCTTCTGGGCCACAATAAGGCTCCCCACAAGCACAGCTATAGGATTAAGTCCTCAGCTGAGTGTCCAAAACAAGTCCTCCAGCACCCACTCTGTAAAACCAGTGCTTTGTGTCCCTGCTCCAAGTAGCTGACACACACACACACACACACACACACACACACACACACACACACACACACACACACACACACACACACACACAAAAGGCTGGGACAGATTTACCCGCTGTGCCCCCTTCTGCTCAGACTATTAGGTAGTTATCCCTGTCACCAGACACTACAAAGCCAGCTACCTAAGGCTCCTGCAAGGATACCCAATTATCTCTCTCTCTCTCTCTCATCTTTTCCTGGTTAGGGGTCGCCACAGCGGAACTCCGGTATGTTAATGATTGGCAGTGGATTTTTACGGTGCCGAGTTGCCAGCCCGACACCCAACCTTCAAGGAAGGCACACACATTCATGCACGCACCTACCTGCATGTCTTTAACGTCACACAACCACGGGGAGAACATGCAGACTCCACACAGATGGCGCTCCAGTCGAGATACTGAGTGAAATTAACATTAATACAAATGCTAAAGTTGACCAAACAGCCAGGCTTCAGGAGTGGCCACAGTGTCACCAGTAGATATAAGTGCTCTCAAAAGTTAAAATATTCTCTAGAGGACCAGCCACAATGAAAATTAGAAGTTATGTACCTACCATAACGTTCCATGTTAGTTGTCTTCTCTCGCCTTCTTTCTTGCTGGATGGGTTCGGAGCCGATCCTCGGCTCCGACTCGGCACTTGCTTTAGCTCGAGAACTCCTTTTACCAGCTCGAGGCAACCCTATATCCCATGATGCAAGGCGGAACTACCTCAGATCTCGTTTGGTAGCTAACTTACCCTGCTAAAGACTATCCTAACAGAATTAGGAACAATGGTTCCTAAAGAAAATCCTCCTAACAACGTACCGGAGGAAACAATCTAATAGGAACTCTCCAAGATCTGTCCAGGCCAGGGGGAAGGAGGGAGGGACGCAAGAAAGAAGGCGAGAGAAGACAACTAACATGGAACGTTATGGTAGGTACATAACTTCTAAATGTTAAGTTGTCAATCTCGCCTTCATTCTTGCTGGATGGGACCGCCCCTAGCACCTGTATCCCGGGTGGCTCAATGGAACAGACTCTTGAGAACTGTGGAACCAAAACTGGCCCTATCTCTAGAGGCCAAGTCCAACTTGTAATGAGAGACAAAGGTATGAGGCGTGGCCCAAGTAGCTGCTGCACAAATGGTATCAATAGGTAGTCTATCCTGAAAAGCTGCAGAAGTGGATAGACTCCTGGTTGAATGTGATTTTGGCTTAGAAGATAGCTGTTTGCCCCCGAGAGAGTACACATAGGAAATAGTGGAAGTCAACCATCTGGATAAGGTCACTTTAGATACTGGAAGACCCATCCTGTTTTCTGCATAGGAGACAAATAATTGGTCCGATTTTCTGAATTGTTTAGTTCTATGCAAATAGTACCTGAGCTGACAATGGACATCCAAAAAATGCAGTTTCTGTTCAGCTCTGTCGGAATAGTTTGGGAAAAAGACTGGTAGGTCTATAGATTGGTTAATGTTGGTTTGAGATACGACTTTGGGAAGAAAGGAAGGGTTAGTTCTTAATGATACCCTGTCCTTATGAAAACCAAATAAGGGGAACGGATGCAGAGAGCTTGAATCTCGAAACCCTTCTTGCAGAAGTGACAGCCAGTAAAAATATAGTTTTCCAGGTCAATAACTTCAAAGAACATAAAGCAGACGGTTCAAGGAGGTAGTATCAAGGATGCCAACATTAAGATTAGATCCCATTGCGGAGGAGGATGCTTTATAGGTGGTTTTAGGAGGAAAACTCCTCTCAGAAAGGCCTTGCATAACCTATGAGACATAATGTTATTGTCATGCAGGCCAACATGATACTTAGAAATAGCAGCCAGTTGTACTTTGACCGTAGATGACGAGGATCCTGAATGAAAAACCTCCGCCAGGAAATCTAAAACCGAATGTACAGGAGCAGTAAAGGGGTCAATATTTCTGGAATTCGCCCAAATAGAAAAACGCCGCCACTTGCTAGCATAAACAGTCCTAGTGGACGACTTCAAGGAAGAGACTAAAATGTCTCTGACTGAGTCCGAAATCATCGGTAGCCTGGCTAAAGTAGGAAGTGGAGCAACCAAGCAGTGAGGTTGAGAGAATGAATGGCCCGGTGCTGCTGACCCGATTGGTGGATCAAGAGATCCGGAACTGGGTCCAGATGCCAGGGCTGCACCAGAAGGTGACGATGCAGAGATGGAAACCAAATTTGTCGAGGCCAATATGGGGCAATGAGGATCAATTTGGCTCTCAAAACGGTGGCTTTCTGAATGACTTGTGAAATCAAGGGAAAAGGAGGAAAAGCATAGAAGTCCCCGGGCCAATCCTGGGTTAGAGAGTCTCTCAGAGGTTGGCCTGGAAGGGGAAAGAGAGTGAAGAAATCGGGGCACTTGTTGTTTTGAGGAGTAGCAAAAAGATCGCAACAAGGAGTGCCCCACTTCAGAAAAATCTGATCCACTACAGATTGATTGAGAGACCACCGTGAGGCATCAGAATGGATCTGCTCAGCCTGTCCGCTAAAAGGTTGGACCTGCCGGGGATGTGCGTTGCTGTCAGAAACCGCTGAGAAGAGATCGCCCATTGCCAAAGTCTGAGAGCTTCTCGACATAACGGATAGGACCTGGTCCCGCCTGCTTGTTGATGTACCAGACTATGGACATGTTGTCCGTTTGTACTGCAATAGTCCCCGTGGGAAGAAAGTCGCTGAGGGCTTGCAACGTTAAAAGCACTGTTTTCTTCTCCAGGACATTTATGTGCAGATGGTATTCTATGGGTTGCCACGTCCCGTGGACCATCCTGCCCTGATAATGCCCCCCCACCCGATCAGAGAGGCATCCGTAGTGACTGTGGCAACTGGAGGAGGGGGAATAAAGGGTCGGCCCTGATGAAGAAGAGGGGAAGATATCCACCAGTTCAGATGAGCTCTGCACGACTGTGTTACCAAGATTTTGTGCCTCATCGGGAGACTGTGGTACGACCACTGCGTGAATAGCATCCACTGCAGAAGACGCATGTGGAAGCGAGCCAGTGGAAGAAGAACAATGGCCGCAGCCATAAGACCTAGAACCTTCAGTATAAATCTGGCTTTGATCTTGTTGCTTTGCAAAGAAGCCGAACAAATTTTTGGATGTCCAGAATTCTTTGATCTGTTAGTCTGGCTAACATTTTGACGGTGTTTAATTCTGCGCCTATAAAGGTGATAGATTGGCAAGGCAGCAGAGAAGATTTTTCAAGTTTACTGAAATTCCCAAACTGCTGCAAAGCTGTAGAGTGTAGTCTCTGGACTGAAGAAGCTGACACTTGGTGGTGGCGGAGAGGAGCCAGTCGTCCAAATAGGGAAACACCTGGAATCCTCGACGTCTCAGATGAGCTGTGACCACTGCCATGCATTTGGTAAACACTCTGGGGCTGAAGTGAGGCCAAAGGGCAGGGCTCTGAATTGGTAATGACTGGTCCCTAGCCGAAAGCGGAGAAACCTTCTGAGCGCCTGTGAATCTTTATGTGATAGTACGCATCCTGAAGGTCTATAGAGCACATCCAGTTGTCCTTGCCCAGAAAGGGCAGAATGGACTGAAGCGTGACCATCCGAATCTTGCCTTCTTGACAAATCTGTTCAGATTGCTCAGGTCTAATATTGGTCTCCAATCTCCCGTCCTTTGGGGACCAAAAAGAATCTGAGTAGACGCCGGATCCTACCTGGTCTGCTGGCACAGTCTGACGGCTCTTTTTTCTAGGAGCTTTGAAACCTCCTGTTCTGCCAAATCCCTTTGACCGGGTGAGATGTCTGGAAGGGATTGTAGAGGTAATGGGAAACCTTTCAAGGATTTTGTAACCTCGGATATAATCGACTGTACCCACATCTCTTGAGATAGGGATTGCCAGGCTACTGGGTACAGCAAAATCCTTCCCGACTGCCTCCAAGGGTGGACAGTCGGGCAACACCTCAGGGATGCTGAAAGGGCTTCTCAGGAAGAGACTCCCTGTTGCCCTGGTTCTGAGGACCCCCCCTGCCTCTAGGGTGGCGTCTATTATTGTTACCCCCTCTGCCTCTGGGGGTAAACTGACCACGTGTGTCCGGCGTAGCTCCTTGGGCTTTACGGAACCACATCTTCCCCCCCTTCTGACCCTTGGGGTATGGTCTAGAAGGAGTGGAAAACTGGACTCCAATGGCAGAAAGAGTTTTGCCATCCTGCTCACACCTGGTCAAGGTATCCTTCACCTGAGGTCCGAACAAAGCCGAACCATCAAAGGGGGTATTAGTGAAGGACGCCTTAAAGGGGTCCGCAAAATTACAAAGCCGCATCCAGGCTTGGCGTCTAAGAGCAACTCCTGTGCCTGCGGCCCTGCTCGCTCCATCGGCCGCATAGGATATGAGCCGCATGGAGGAGTTAGATATGGAATTCAGGATAGCAAGCTGCGAGGCAATCTTTTCCTGAGCCCCAGCAGCAGCAGGATCCTGGACTACTTCTCCCAGTTCCTTGAGAACATCTCGCTGAAGCCTGGTGAAGTGACAAAGATAATTCAGCGAACGCATAGCAAAGGTCGCTGAAGAAAACATCCGCTTTCCATACCTGTCCATGGTCCTAGAGGCCTTATTAGGAGGATGGACAGGTACTGAAGGATCCGCCAGTTCCTTCTTAGTGGCAGCCGCCACCACCATAGCATCCACCGAGACACGCTTGGAAAGGAACTGTTTGTCCGAAGGGGCCGTAATGAATTTGGATGGTCTTCTGGGGACAGGTTCCACAGAATCTGGAGCCACGCCTTCGAGCCACTACCTGCATAAGTGGGTCGAAGGCGGAGACACCCAGGAGGTGGAGGGTCGAGATCCAAAGCCTCCAGGTATACCGACTCATCCTCGGAGGGGTCAATGGAGGGCCAATTCCCCTCTGTTTGAGGAGCTCAAGGATGTCTGAAAAGGAGACATCCTCAGAGGGGACCGTGGGGAACCCTCCGACTCATCTAAGTCGGTATCAGATGTAGTAGACTCAGGGGAGTCTGTGTGTTTCTACACGCCCTCTTCCGAGGGGGTTCCCCTGCAGGATCAGGAGAAACCTCGAAGAGGAGGAAATTCCCAGTGGGGAAACCTGGGGCGATGGATCCCTGGGCCTGTGAGCAAGAGGTTGGCAAGAGGCATCTGCAGGCACTGAAGAGGGAGGAGCTAGAGGATGGACCGCTGACCAGGCTCAGAGGCCAGGACACTCCTCATCACCTCAAAGGCTCCTCCCAGGAGGCCGGAACACACCCGCCAAGAAACAGGAATGGCCGGCTCCAAAGAGAGAAGGCTCCGAGGTCGATGTCGGCGCCGAGCTTACCAGCCAAGCCCGAGAGGGAGAGCGGGTCGGACAAGGGTCCGATGCCACTAGCCCCTCGGAGCCGACAGTGGAAACTCGACGACCGGATCCCTCCAAGGAAGGTCTCAAGGAGGAGATCGGAGCGAGGACCACGGAGCCAAGGATGTATCGCTCCGCATCGAAACAGTCGCTGTCCCAAGAAGCTCCGCCCGAACTGCGGTGTGGAGTCGGAGGAGGAAGTTCAAGATTGGGGCTATAGCCAAGTCTGTTGAGACGGGCTATGGAGCATTTGGGCCAGTGCCTGAGACTTCAACAGCCTGCTTACCACCCTCTAAATCGTGGTCAGACAGCCTGGAAGATCTCGAAGATCGCTCTGATGGCTCCGCCCGACAAAAGGGAGACCCGGAGCCGAGTGGATACTCAGTATAGAAGGGGACCGAGATCTCTTACGGGTCGAAGCCATCGGAGCCAATGTCCCTTGAACTCCAGATGGAGCCGAGGATATCTAGGCTCCGATGCTGGATGAAGTGCCGGTTCCAGCCGGAGCCGACAAGGCCACAGTAGTCAGGGTATCGGTGCCGGCCGGCGCCGAACCCACTACTTGAACAGAAGATGTATCGACTCCAGCCGGAGCCGATATCGGCTCCGACGGAGCTGGAGCCACCAGAGGAGGCTTGGACACTGTAGCCTGAGCCTTCGGTGGTTTAAGAGGTTTTCCTGACCCTAATTTAGGAGGAGAACCTTCTGGCTTAAGTAAGCCTCGGAGGATGAGTTTATTCTTCCTTTCCTGCAGGACTCTCTGGCTAAAAGCATGACACAACGCACAGGAGTCCTGCAGGTGCAAAGGCCCCAGGCAATAAACACAAGAAGTGTGACCATCTGTCAGAGACATTTTCTGACAGCACTGGTCACACTTCTTGAAGCCTGAGACCTTGCCTTCCTTTGACATCCTAGGAGGATGGAAACACAAACAATCCCAACAAACACACAAATTAATCCCTTACACAAACACACAGGAAGGGACTAACCAATGGGGATTTAGGCCTGACTAAAAAAACTTTAGAATAAAGATTATAAAAAGTTTGAAAACAAGGGAATAGGGTGGGCTGTAACTAACTACAGACTAAACTGACACTAAAAGGGAAAATAAAACCCCTAACTACACTTTTTCTTATTTCACAAAGAAAAAACTTACCTCAGCTGGCAAAGGAGACCTCTTTCGCTAAGCGGCAAACGAGATCTGAGGTAGTTCTGCCTTGCATCATGGGATATAGGGTTGCCTCGAGCTGGTAAAAGGAGTTCTCGAGCTAAAGCAGTTGAGTCGGAGCCGAGGATCGGCTCCGAACCCATCCAGCAAGAATGAAGGCGAGATTGACAACTTAACATCTTTAATTATATTTAATAATAAATAATAAAAGAACATGAAAATACAAAATGTCTATTTACAGTAATCACCAGAGTTTCCGGCACAGAGAATATTAAAACAACACAGCTGGAAAGATTTGCACAGTTTCAGAAAAACAATACAACTATTTTCACTATATTTTCCTGACTGATGTAGACAGTTACTGTTCCTGCTTACTTATTAGAGCAAGGCAGGATGAAGTAGGTGAGGGATCCTTTTAGGTCAGGTTTCAAGAAACAGACTGCCCTGAGAATTCTGTCTCACCTAATATTAAAACATTATTTCTGTACAGAATGACATCACATACATCTGGTCATCTGTGGTATGCAACCCCCATTGCTAGAAACTGTCAGGATTTATACACACACAAGAGCATGCTGAGATCTGGTGCAGCTTCTGGAAGCCATAAAACAATTACAAACTTACACTCCTTCTACAGAGACTAACAAACCATGCTTCTTACATACAATGTGTCTCTGGCTTCATTCAAACTGTGAGACAACCTGTTTATGGCCTAGGCCCAGTAATTTAATTTTCTTATTATTTTTCAAAGTCAGTTGGATTGAGATTAACCTCTTCTCTCCCAGTATTCTGTGTTAAAA
Organism: Protopterus annectens; assembly: GCF_019279795.1. Lineage (NCBI taxonomy): Eukaryota > Metazoa > Chordata > Ceratodontiformes > Protopteridae > Protopterus > Protopterus annectens. The sequence continues at coordinate 680,858,936 of NC_056725.1, forward strand.
CATATACATTTAAACAGTTACAATAATACACACTCATATATATATATATATATATATATATATATATACGTATATATATATATATATATATATATATATATACACACATATATATATATATATATATATATATATATATACACACACATATATATATATATATATATATATATACACACATATATATATATATATATATATATATATACATACATATATATATATATATATATATATATATATATATATACACACATATATATATATATATATATATATATATATATATATATATATATATATATATACATATATACATATATATATATATATATATATATATATATATATACACATACATATATATATACATATATATATATGCACATATATCTATATATATATATATATATATATATACATACATATATATATATATATATATATATATATATATATATATATATATATATATATATATATATATATATATATATATATATATATATATATATATATATATATATATATATATATATATATATATATATATATATATATATATATATATATATATATATATATATATATATATATATATATACATACATGCTGAATTTTGCAAGTAGCAGCTAAAGCTATTGCCTATCCTGTCTCTATCCTAATAAACAGATCCATAAAGAAAGTACTTTCCCAGCAATCTGGAAAATATCATACATCATACCCTTACACAAAGGAGGTAAATCTACTGACCTTTCTAACTTTCGCCCTATCGCACTATTATCTCCTCTGGCAAAAATTATGGAAAAATGTATACACAAACAACTACTTAACCATCTCCTCCTTAACAACCTACTAGCTGACACTCAATACGGATTTAGGCCTTCACATAGTACTACCACTGCACTACTTTCTTTCACCAACACTATCAACTGTAACCGTAATAACAACAAACTAACCTCTTCTCTTTTCCTAGACCTGTCAAAAGCCTTTGATATGGTAAACCATACACTTCTTCTTCACATACTTACATCCCTTGCCTTGGATTACTCTTCTTTAACCTGGCTTTCATCATATGTTGAAGACCGACATCAAGCAGTACTCTGGAACAATTCTCTATCTACTCTACTACCTATCTCTTTAGGAGTACCACAGGGATCTATACTAGGCCCACTTTTATTCTCCATCTTTATTAATGATCTCCAATCATCTATCCAAAACACTACCTGCATACAATATGCAGATGATTCCACCATAATTTGTACAGCTTCCTCTCAAACAGAACTCCAATCCCTTACACAAGCTGTTGAACAATGGTTCTCAAAAAGATGTCTTCTCCTCAACCCCAAGAAAACAAAACTATTACTTTTCTCACCTACACACAAATCTACTCAACTAAATTTTACTATCACTGCAAGTGATAACTCCCACATTTCTCCCGACTTCACTACAAAACTGCTTGGTGTTACTATTGATAATAATCTTAGCTTTGATCATCACATTAATAACACAATAAAAGCAGTTAATAAAAAGATTGGTCCACTATACAGAATCAAACCCTTCCTTACACCTGAGGCACGGACTACCTTAGCACAATCACATCTTATCTCTACCCTTCTGTATGCTTCCTCTATCTACACTAATCTCTCTAAAGGTAACCTTAGGAAACTGTCTACATCTTACCACAACATAGCTCGATTTGCCACTGCATCTCAATATAGAACTCACCATTGCCTAAACTTAAAACAACTACACTGGCTGGAACTTCCTAACAAGATTATCTATCAACAACTCTTAATTGCACATAAAATTTTATATCAACCCTCAAAAACACCAGCTCTTAGCAACCTCTTGACTCCCTATAATAATTTAAAACAACTACGCCCTCCCAAAAGCTAACAGTTAACATTACCAGAATTTCAAACTCTGCAGGGAACTGCCTTTTCTCCAACTCAGTTGGCAAAATATGGAATAACCTTCCCTTACATATCTCCTCTCTAGCCACTTTTCCTTTCTTTAAGAAACAACTTCTTTCACATCTGAACAATTTCTGGCTCTGCTCTTGTACCAATCCAGACTAACCTACTTTCATCTTTCAACTATATTTGTATTTATTTAACACTCCAATCTTTCTCTCTAATCACAAATAACTTTATGATTCTATTGTTACTACTGTTATAAAAAAAAAAAAAAAAAAAACACTTTTTATTTATTTATTTTTTTAATTACATAATTAGTATTACATAGTTGGTATTTGTTTTTTGTTAGATTTGCATTACCTGACCTGAACTAATATCCTTGTATTTGGCTCTTTGCCTATATCATATGTGATTATTTTACATGTATTTCTATAACCATGCTTTAATCTGTGGAGCTTTTCTCCCCGGGCCTCCACTGAAAATGGACAACGATCCAGTTGGACTAGCCCGGTCAACAAATGTAAAATAAAATAAATAAATAAATATATATATATATATATATATACATATATATATATATATATATCTATATATATATATATATATATATATATATATATATATATATATATATATATATATATATATATATATATATATATATATATATATATATATATATATATATATATATACATACATATACATATATATATATATATATATATATATATATACATATATACATATATATATATATATATATATATACATATATATATATATATATATATATATATATATATATATATATATACATATATATATATATATATATATATATATATATATATATATATATATATATATATATATATATATATATATATATATATACACATATATATTCTGTCAGCAGGATCCCCTGTTGGTACATTTTTAACAAAATCAGCTTTACAAATACATTTTTCAGCACAAACTTCTGTACATATCAAGTTTGATATACAAATGATGTATATTTCTTTACAAAATTCCATCTAGCTGTGCTGGTATATGTTACACATCCACTGCCCTACTTCTCCTGGCATAGCTAGCACTACCTTTTAATGTCACACAAGCCAACATGTATTTCAACAAATGAGCATGGTGGCTAAAGTTGTGGAGGAATACATTCTCTTCCCAAACTTGTGAAAAACTTTTCCATCCCTGTATAAAGGTGAAGGAATAACAGTCATCCAATTTTTCTTAGAAGCTGGACTACAAATACAAATATATGCTTGGTCTGATCTGCAATGAGAAAACAAATATTTGTAAGACTGAGGAAGCTTATAATGTGTGTCTGCCTTTTTAGTGGCTGAAGACTGACTATCACGCATATTGCAGTCTTTAAGGAAAACATCGTTCAATGCTGGTAAAGTAGGAACAGGAGTTGGCAGTAAAACATACACTTGTAACAAGTCATATTTCTTCTAAAATGCAGGAACAGCAACTGGCTTCCACAGGAACAAACTACTGTTTTTGGATATAGTCTCAGAAAAACAAAACTGGTATTCTGAGAAAATACATTTCTTCTCAATCAGAATCTTGGATTTGGGAAGAAAATATAGTAGATACTCTATCCTTATCCCTCTCATGTTCATCTGACAAGGAATCCCAAAACTGAGGAAAATTACTTAATTTTCCCCCAATGAACTCCATTCATTCTCTAGAGGTTTTAAAGCTTGCAATAAAACCTCAGCCAAAGTAAAAACGTTTCCATTATCTACAGGAAAACACTCTGAGGAAAAAAAGAAGTTAGGTACTCACCATAACGTTCCATGTTGGTATTCCAGCTCACCCTTCATTTTTACGTATGGGTTCGGCCGATTTATAAGCTCGAAGACTTCTGGTTGGCTCTTGGCTAAGCAGGTATCCCACAGTGCACCAGTATAAACCCCAGATCTTGTTTGCTGCTCACTAGAAGAAATAATCATAACAGACAAACCAATACTAAAGGGTCTCCAACCAAAGATAACCAAAATATTAATACCTCCAGATTCTTCCAGGATGGGGGTAGGACGGCGGGTTGGTAAAAATGAAGGGTGAGATGGACTATCAACATGGAACGTTATGGTGAGTACATAACTTATTTATGTTGTGTAGCCCAATCTCACCTTCATTTTTACATATGGGACAGTGTCCCTAGCGCCTTATTCTTGGGTGGCTCACCGGAAAATACTCCTGAGCAGCGTGGAGCCAAAGGATGCTCTAGCCCTGGAAGCTAAATCCAATTTGTAATGTGTAATAAAAGTGTGAGGGGTAGCCCACGTAGCTGCTGCACAAATATTATCAAGTGGGACCCCGGCTTGAAAAGCTGCAGAGTTAGACAGAGACCTGGTAGAATGAGCCTTGATCTTGAAGGGTAAAGGTCTGCCATCCCAATTATAGACAAAGGCTATGCAACTGGAAATCCAATTAGACAGTGTCACTTTAGAAACTGGTAAGCCCAATCTGGATTCAGAAAAAGAAATGAGTAGTTGATCTGATTTCCTAAACTCCTTGGTCCGATGCAAATAAAAACATAGCTATCTATGAGCGTCTAGCTGATGAAACCGATATTCAGCTGCATTACACTGATTAGGGAAGAAAACTGGGAGTTCTATGGATTGATTTAAGGTGGCGTGAGAACAAACTTTGGGGACAAAGGAGGGGTTAGTTCGCATGAGACCCTGTCTTTATGAAAGATCAAATAAGGTGGCTTAACAGATAAGGCTTGTAATTTCGATACCCATTCAGCTGATGTGATAGCCACCAAAAACAAAGTCTTCCAAGACAAAGTTTTCAATGAGGATGAGTGAGAAGGTTCAAACAGGGAAGATGTCAGTTTGAACAACACAAAATTTAAATCCCAAGAAGCCACAGGTTCTTGGAGAGGTGGTCTCAACAGAGTGGCTCCTTTCAAAAAGGTCTTGCATAGCTTATGAGACATTAAATTGGTGTCTGGAAATCCTAAATGGAAATGAGAAATAGCCGCCAATTGAACTTTGATAATGGCAGCAGCAGATCCTTGCTAAAAAAGCTCGGAGAGAAATTCCAAAATTACAGGGATAGAAGCAGTGTAGGGATCTACATTAATTTTATGTGCCCAAATAGAAAATCTTTTCCATTTACTGCCATATAGTCTCCTAGTTGAAGGTTTATGGGAGGACATAAGGATATGTGACACTGAGGAAGATACATCGTGAAGACTGACTAGGGATGGAACTGGAGCAGCCACGCTGTCAATTTGAGGGTGTGGATCAAGGAATGTAGCGAACCTGACATGCGAGTCAACAGATCTGGAGCTGGGTCCAGAATCCAAGGATCGTCCAGGAGAAGAGGCTCGAGGAAGGGGAACCAAACCTGATGAGGCCAGTAAGGAGCAATGAGGATTAACTTGCATCCCAGCCGTCTGGCTTTCTGAATCACTTTGGAAATGAGAGGAAATGGAGGAAAAGCATACAGAAGACCCAGGGGCCAATCGTGAGCTAGAGCATCTCTGGGTGTCTCCCCCAGAGGGGGAATGAGGGAAAAATAGCTGCTGCATTTGGCATTGACTGGACTGGCAAAAAGGTCGCAGCAAGGCTGTCCCCATTTGCGGAAAATCTGTTCTGCTGTTTTGTGTTTCAGAGACCACTCGTGAGGCAGTAGAATCGCCCAGCTGAGCTTGTCGGCTATCATGTTGGTCGTCCCTGGGATGTGCATTGCAACCAGAAAGTACTGTGAAGAAATCACCCATTCCCAGACTCGCATGGCCTCTCGACAGAGTGGGTAAGATCTGGTACCGCGCTGTTTGTTGATATACCAAACTACCGACATGTTGTCTGTTTGTATCGCAATAGTCCCTAGAGGAAGAAGGTCTTGAAGTGCTTGCAACGCCAGGAGCACTGCCCTCATCTCCAGAACATTGATATGCAGGTGAACCTCGTGTTCTTGCCATGTGCCTTGGACAGTCCTGCCGAGATAATGCTCCCCCCCCCACCCGATCTGGGAGGCATCTGTGGTCACAGTGGCAACGAGTTGGGCAGGAACAAAGGGGGCGCCCGTCAACTGGTTGGGTGCTATCCGCCAAAGGAGGTCCTCCTTGCATGATTCCATCAACAGAATAGGGTGATTCAGCGGAAGATATTGGAAGGACCATTGGGAAAACAGAAGCCACTGGAGAACTCTCATGTGCAACCTGGCTAATGGTACTAATAGGATGGTGGATGCTATAGCCCTGAGGAGCTGAAGAACCCACTTTGCTTTGACCTTCCACAACGGGAGAAAACTTTGAATTTGAAAAATTACATTTTTCGGCGAGAAGACGAGCTGTCATGTTCACTGTGTCTACCTCTGCGCAAATAAAATTCACAGATTGAGAGGGCAGTAATGCAGATTTTTCCCAATTTATGGAGATCCCTAATTGAGCACAAAGTTAAATAGTGGCATCCCTGTTTTGGAGAAGTAGATGCCTGGTGGGGGCGGTCAGGAGCCAGTCATCCAAGTATGGAAACACCTGGAATCCCTGATGTCTCAGGTGAGCTGTCACTACTGCCATGCATTTGGTGAACACCCTGGGGTTGTGGTGAGACCAAAGGGCAGAGCACGAAACTGATAGTGACTGGCTCCCAGCCGGAAGCGTAGATGGCTCCTGGACACCTTGTCCATTTTTATATGGTAGCAGGCACCCTGGAGATCTATTGAGCACATCCAATAGTCTTTCCCTAACAAAGGGAGTATCGACTGCAGTGTTACCATCCAAAACTTGTCCTTCATCATGGATTCGTTTAATCTGCTGAGATCCAATATTGGCCTCCAGTCTCCTGTTCATTTTGGGACTAAAAAGAACCTGGAGTAAGTTCCGGAACCTATCTGGTCTGCTGGGACAGATTGGATGACTCTTTTTAAGAGCAACTTGCTGATCTCTACAGTTGCCTGATCCCTGAGATTGGGTGGTACATCTGGGATCTTCTTGGGAACAAATGGTGGAAGGGAAAAGGGTATGATATAGCCTCTGGTAACAACTCTTTGTACCCACTTGTCTTGGGTTATACTTAGCCAGGCTTCTGGATACAAAGAAATTCGACCCTCGACCGGCCCCAGAGAAACACAGTCGGGCCCCATATCAGGAACGCTGATAAGGCCGTCCCCGAAAGGAATCACGGCCTTGTTGGTATTGTGGACCACCCCTGCCTCTAGGGCGATGTCTCCCATTTCCTCCTCCTCCTCTGCCTCTGAAGGAGGGTTCACCCTCTGTGTCCTCTGGGACTTCTTGAACCACATTTTACCGCCCCTTTGACCTTTAGGGTATGGTCTAGAGGGAACAGTAAAACGTACTCCCATGGCAGAGAGCATCTTTCCTTCTTGCTCACACCGAGTGAGTGTGTCCTTCACCTCAGATCCAAACAATGAGGAACCATCAAAAGGGGCATTGGTGAAAGTGGACTTGAACGGTTCCACAAAATTACACAAGTACATACAGGAGTGATGCCTTAGGGCAACTCTTGAACCCGCTGCTCTACTCGTTCCATCAGCCGCATAAGAAATAAGCCAGATGGAGGAGTTAACTATAGAATTTAGGGTGGAAAACTGAGCAGAAATCTTGTCAGGGACTCCCTCAGTACATGTACCCTGTAAAGAATCTCCCAACTCCTTAAGGAGATCCCTCTGCAATCTCGTGAAGTGAGTGAGATAGTTCAACGATCAAAGAGTAAAAGCCGCTGAACTGAAGACACTCTTCCCATACCTGTCCATCTGTCGAGACTCCTTATTCGGCGGATGGACAGAAGAAGAAGTCTCAGCAAGATCCTTCTTAGTGGCCATCACCACCACCATGGCATCTATGGGGACATTTTGGACAAAAATTCTTTATCTGGAGGGGCAGAAAGAAACTTGTTGGGTCTCCTAGGGGCTGGCTGCAAGGCATCGGGAGGATCCCACACCTTTCGACTAACTAAATCCATCAGTTTGTCAAAAGGTGGAGACACCCAAGAGGCAGAAGGTTGAGACCCGAAAGCCTTCATGTATACCGACTCCTCATCAGAAGGGTTAACAGCGGGCCAGCCGCACCTCTCCATAAGGATCTCCAGGATGTCCACAAAGGAGACATCATTGGAGGACGACTTGGGGGACCCTTCTGACTCCTCGAGGTCAGTTTCAGATGTCAAAGACTCATCCTGGGAGTCAACATGCTTCCTCTTGCATGTCTTCTTCCTGGGGGGCTCCTCAGAAGGGCATTCTGGGGAGGTCAAGGAAGAGTGGGGGCCACCAGCCAGTGGTTCCTGAGGTTGAGGGTCTCTGCTGTCTTCGGAGAGAGTAGGGGCTGAGACCGAAGTGGGTGCTCTAGGGGGAAGAGTGCTGATACCCTTGGTGGCAACTGGTGACTTGGACAGTACGCTCATCATCTTGAATGCAGACTTCTACAGCTCCGAGGACCTCTCCCGCTCCGAAGAGACCGAGGATGCCATCAACGCCAGAGCTATTGGCTCAGAGACAGATGCAGGGTCCGAACTCACCCTAGCTGAAGTGCCGAGAGGGAGACTCAGAACCGAAGAAGACAGATTCCAACCTTCCTTGACGGCGCCGACCGGTGAGCTTCGGCCCCTGGACACAATGGACGACACCGAAAGTGTCAGAGCAGAGCTTGGCTCCCAGGAATGCAATTTGTTGGCAGGGTACAAGATATGATTTCTTTTCGTTGATGGTGTACCCCAGTGAAGTTAGAAGTCTCCTTAAAAATGCCAGGTGCTGTAGTAGCAAGTCCTGATTTTCTGCCTGAATCAGGCAATCGTCCAAGTATGGGTAAATCTGAATACTTCTCTGCCTGCAAAAAGCAATGGCTAGAGCTAGGCACTTTGTGAATACCCTGGGTGCAGTACATAAGCCAAAGGGAAGTGCAGAGAACTGATAGAGCATAGAGCCTGCACTGAAGCAAAGGTATTTCCTGCAAGATTCCCTTATGAGGATGTGCAGGTAAGCTTCTTTTAAGTCTAGGGTTGCCAGCCAGGCATCCCTGGTTAGCATAGGAAGCAGCTGTTGGAGAGTTAGCATTTTGAACTTTGGAACTACCAGAAAGGTGTTGAAAATAGATAAATCCAAGATAGGACGCCAGGAGTTTTCTTTTCTGAGAATCCGGAACAGTCTTGAATAAAAGCCTTGTCCCCTTTGTTTTGCTGGGACAGGTTGAATAGCCTTGATGCTGAGGAGAGAAAGTACTTGCTTTTGGGCCTCCGCCCACTGGTTTGGGGGGGGGGGCGTCTGGCCATCCACTTAGGGTTGCGAGTGAGTGGAAGTGGAATCTGTATCCTAGGGAAACAATGTTTAAAACACATTTGTCTTGGGTAATGTAGTCCCAGTTTTTTGTATGCAGGGCGAGTTTTCCTACTAAAGGTGCAAGTACTTGAGCAAGGCTTGGGAGAGTTAAGGATAAGTCATTGTGCAAGTTTACCATAGGGAGGTGGCTTACTACTCCCTGTTTTGGACATGGGAGCACCCCACTGCTTAGATCTGTGCATGTAAAATTCCCTGAGTCTCTTTTTGGACTGAGAGTAGTCCTAGCTTTCCCAGCGGAAATGCTCCCTAAGTGTATGCAGGGTTTCACCAAAAGAAAAATCTTCTGGAGGGGAAGCAGAGGGAATGGAATCCTCTGCATCAGAATCCTCACAGGTAGATAAGGGTATGTCCTGGTAGTCAGAAGGAACAGAGATATCAGATTCCTGATTAGAAAAATCAGAAGGAAAATCAGTTCGAGGTCTCTTTGAGGGGGAAGGCTGGCTTCCCCTGATTAAGGTAATAAGGTCTTCTGCTATTCTAATCATTTGTATTTGAGGCCTGGGGACCTGAGAATGCGCTTTGGTCGTCGGTTTCCTAGTAGTGCGAACTTTAGGCCTGAGAAATTCAGCATTTTTGGCTGAACAAAGTTGTCGGTTTAATATGAAAATCGGTAGGCCTGAATACACCCTCAGAAGCCAGTGCCTGCAAAGCGGCTCCAGACCCATCCAAGGTAGACACATCCGCAGGTTCCATAGTTGAAGAAGCATCTCGTGGCATACCGGACTCCGAATGGGTCTCAGTAGAGGCCTGCGAATCTGTAGAAGTGGGTATCAGGGGCTGCAAAAGCACCTCACTGAGTACCAGTGGACTGCTGACTAGCTTAATGGTAGCGTCATCTGCCGTTTTGAACCTATATGGTCTGTCTCTGTCTTTATCCTTACGTTTTTTTGGAAGATCGGTAGTCGGATGGCTTACAGATGCCATTTCGGAGTATGTTCGAAAGCGAATGTTTTTAGCTACAAAAATTGCCCGATGACGGATAGTTCGGGCGTTGAACAAGGCACAAAACCGACAGCGAGGGACGTCGTGGTCTGGGCCTAAACAGGTGACACAGTAAGAATGAAAATCTCTATGAGGTACTTACTTTCCACAGGTAAGACAATTATTAATTTTTTCTGACATCAGTTAGAGCAAGAAAAAAGGATCCCCAATGTGGTACTTATCTTTTAGAAGACTTCAGGTCTGAAACTCGAAAACGAAAATTTCAGGAGTCGGCAGACCGGCACTTGCGAACTGCTTCTGCTTTGGGCACCGCATGGCAAGAAAGACTGATGTAATGGCGTCGGCTGCATGTTTTATACCCCTGACGACCTGACGTCATGGAAGAAGTGACAGCATCCGATGCAGAAATCCCAAGAGTCTGGTATTCAGGCTGGCTGAGGGCTACCTGCAGGCAGATAACCCAAATGTGATGACTGCAACAGTGAAACACGAAGAACATCTGTCCTGTACTTCCTACTAAGAAATATATGAAGACTTTTCATACAGTAGCTACATACTATAAAAAAATCTTGTGTCTAATTTTTGCTATTAGTCTGTCCTTTGATGGATCTCACAAAAAGAAAAGTTTCTGTTAAGATGCAATAGTCTGCTGAGGCAGACTGTTTTTAATCAACTAAAAAGCATTGTATATTATGAACCTCTGTTAGTAACTTCTGATTTTACTAAATATCTTGCATATTGATGAAACAGAGGAAAGTCTGGAACAGTGTTATTCCCAAGACATTCAAGGTAAAGAGCACCCTGTCTGCTATATCAGAATTGACCCTTTTTAAGGGCAGCTGCAGTAGCAATGAAGTTTATCTTGGAGTGTTCATCCAGCAAGTCCAATCATTGGGAGGCTAGAGCATCCTCTCAGGCTTGCTCAATTTCAGTTGTCACTATATCAGGGTCTTCCCATGTAGTATGTTAATCAACTAAAAAGCATTGTATATTATGAACCTCTGTTAGTAACTTCTGATTTTACTAAATATCTTGCATATTGATGAAACAGAGGAAAGTCTGTTTCATCAATATGGCTAACAGTTGGTTAACAAATGTAAAATAAAAAATAAAATAAAAATAGTATGAACAACAAGATCCAAGATCCTGTCTGTTGGAGAGACCATCCAGGAAGATGGTCACTTACAGAATCCACTGAGAAGAGATCATGGAGTTTACAAGCCATTTCCTCTCTTTGCCTCATCATTTCTAGGACTTCCCCAAATGTGGGGTATCTGAGGGAAAAATGAGGAATTAATGCCCTCATTCTTATCGATGTCTGAGGTGATGGTGTCACAAGGAGAATTCACATGCTTCCTCTTGTATCTCTTTTTCTTGCCAGACTTCGGAGGTGATGAGTCTGAGGATGATGAAGCCCACAAAGAACCAGATACTCTACAGTGATCCTGCAATGAACTTCTGACTCCTCTGTTCTGTTGTGGAAAATAGTAGAGAGCCAAAGAACTAGTAAAAGCCATGTCTTACATTGTTGAAACAGCCGAGGTTGAGAAATGCAGGGCAGTCAGAATTGTTGTCATCAAAGGTAATATTGGTGCCATATCGGCTGGTCTAACTACAACTGATTAAGGCTAAAACCTGCGGCTGATGTCAATGCTAAAAGCATTGTCCTCAGATCTGGTAGTCTTACTTCTGGCAACATAACTAAGACACTAGTCGACCCTGGGCCTGATGTCAGCAGAGATTACCACAAAGTGTGGAAGGCCTACCTTACTAACAACAGTGAGGGCTCTGACAGAACTGTTGTCAAAACCAACAACCTTAACCTGAGACCAAAGGCTGAAAGGAATCTCAATGTCAACAGCACAGGCACGGACGTCATCAACACGTCAATACTAAATGTAGTGACCCCAATGTCTGCAGTCTTGGGACTACTGCCACAGCTAATGTCAACACTGGTGCATGGAGCCAGAGTTGTGGCCTTATTTAGACTGGCACCTCAGTGGCGACTAGTAAGGAGATATGAGACTGCCTCAAAGAGAATTCTGAGAAGACCAATGTCCATGGTCCACCCTGGTACTAGAGATGGTTGAGACAAGGCATTTTTTTTTGTAAAACCAACTTTACCACAGTAAGTCAAATTAAAAGATGATACTGCAAACAAAGAATAAATTCATCAACAATATTTGCTTAGAGTTGAAGATAACAATGAAAAATACACCAATAGTCATGCCAAACTGTTAGATCTAATTGTTTGCATGATTATAATTTCAAATTGTGACAAAAAACATGCAGTTCAGATATCCAATTTTTGGGTAGATCTTTCCAGTGTGAAAATATAAAAGCAAGCATCACAGCGATTGACACTTCTAACTTAGAAATTCTCAGTAGCACCAACGAATCTAACAAAAGATGGTACTATTCCACAAAAGCCATTATTTCCATTTATAAACGGAGGGAGGTAAGACCATTCTCATTGCTCAGTTGGTAGCATCAATAATCTTAGCCTGGTGGACACTAATCACTGGGTAAGACCATGTGTTAAAACAGCACTGTCCAAGGCCAAGAATACAGCTTCTATGGGACCTGACAATATCCCTGGCTGTATTGTACATGAACTACAGAGTGTGTGCCCTGTTCAATCACAGCCTCATCTCAGGCTTTGCCACTACCGAATGGAGCACTGCTATTGCCATCCCTCTCCACAAAGGAGGAGTGACTACAGACTCTGGGAACTATCGCCCCATTAGCTTGACGAGTCTGATATGCAAAGATATGGAATGCATCATCAAGGACCTAATAAACAAGGATATAGGGAATCTCCAAACTTTGAATCCCACACAGTTTGGTTCTGTGAAGGGTAGATCATGCCTGCTCAACTTGGTCGACTTCATTGAGTCAGTCACCAGAGTTGTCGGTGAAGGCAAGGTGGTTCATACAGCCTGCCTTGATCTGGCCAAGGCCTTTGATACCATTCCCCACTCAGGAATCATAGAAAAACTCACTAAGCTAGGCATCAACCCCTATATCACTAGGTGGGTTGCAAACTGGCTCATAGATAGAACCCACAGTGTGAAAATAGCTGACGCCAAGTCAGACTGCTGACCAGTCACGAGTGGAGTCCCACAGTGTTCGGTCCTGGGTCCTCTTCTGTTTGGTATCTACTTCTCTGAAGTCCAGGCCAACATGAAGGGAAACTGGCTGACAAAGTTTGCAAGTTGGGAGCTATTATTAACTCCCCAAGTGATGTTGACATCCTAAAGAAAGGCCTCACTGAGACCAACATCTGGTGTCAGAACCATGGCCTTGAGCTCAATGCCAAAAAATGTGTCGTCATCCCCTTTGGGAAAAACCCGGTTCCCATGAATTACCACATCGATGGTAGTCCACTCAAAACAGAAAGCTTTATAAGAGATCTGGGAACACAGGTTGACAGCAACCTCTCTTTTGACCATCACATTGCCACTGTAGTTAGAAAGTCCTTCTATGTGGCACATCTCATTACTAAGGGTTTTGCATCCAGGAAGAAAGAGGTCATTGTCTCCCACTACCCTTCCCTCATTAGGCCAATCATCGAGTACAATGCCCCATTTGGCATGTACCTCACTAGACACCTGCAACAACTGGAGAGGCCGCAAAAGTACCTCAAACATTTGTCCTATATGGACAGACTCAAAAAACTCCAACTATTCTCTCTCATATCGCCTACTTAGAGGCGATCTCTGCTTGTCTTACAAAGCCATGACTGACCCAGCTCTGTTAGAAATGCTACATCTAAAGAAATCCCAATCCTTCCACACCACACGCTCCAGAGACCTCAACCTGATTACCACAATCTACAGAACGTGCTGGAGGGACAGGTTTATAACCCAGAGACTGCCCATGCTATGGAATAGACTTCCCATACATGTCAAACAGAGCACCTCCCTCTCTTCAACAGAAATCCTGATGAGTGGATGGGAAATAGAAAATTCACCCCTGGGATCACTCCAGTGGCTCTACTCGATAGAGGCACTGAGAACTAAGGACGGGTGGCACGATGCCAGGGTAATCCTATGGGCTAGGCTTGTAAAGGCTCCAGGGTCATTACACACCTATGAACCTATGTAACATGAAAATAATCAGTATTTACCTGATTACAATGCCAACACCTAGCATGGATTTCAAGCTTTTAGATGTAATATGCCATTGATAGAATAACTTGGAATGTATGAAAATGGATAGTGGAAATCAGTGTCCACTCATATCAATCTAAAATACTCACATCACTCTTCAACAGTTACCTCATCAGTGAACCAAGCATTTTATTTTAGCTACATATAATAGAAATCAGAATAAGCCATAAAATACTTACAAATGCACTTCAGTTTTAAATGGTGAGGATTTTTTTATTTTTTGCTGTTCTTGAAGAAAGCCCTTGTCATCGTCTTGTACTTCAGTATTACAGCTGCAAATGACTTCTGACAGATGTTCATAGGTTCACAGGTGTTTAATAAGCTAAAGGCCACAACGGCCTTTTTAAGCTTAGCCATGTATTCCAAATCTCTGACAAGTTCTGATACCCTTGATAAGTGTGAGCATGGGCTTGGTAGGTGAAACATTTACAAGTAGGTCACCTACAGTAAATAAAAACTTTCTAGTAGCCAGGTCAGACCTTGAAACATTATCTGTCCTGATAATAATCAGACATCAGTTAAGTAGCAACTTTGAGATCTCAGACTGGGTGTGATCAGAAGACTACACAGCTCTAGGTTTCTTAGGACAAGGATGGGAATGCAGGGACCTGTTATCAGGTTGATCTAAGTTATCTTTTCTGTTTCATTTTCATTTTCTCTTGCTGTCTATATCACTGCCTTTTTGTCTACTGTTTTTGGGCTTATCAATCATGGGCTTATCTGTCCAAACAGAATGGGTTGCCCTCGGTGATGAACCTTTGGTTGAAGCACTTTTGTTAGTGGATCCAGCATTGTACTTCAACTTAGAGAAAAGCAGATTTATTTTCATACTACAATGACAGGTGCCTAGAGAAAAAGACTCTTGTATATTACATTGAACATCAATACATTCTTTTCCTACACAAAACATGCGGAGTGTGTATGTTGAGGTGAAATTTTATACCCAAACTTTCATTGTTCAAAAGCCTTGTCATCCATGCACAAACATCAGGAAATGCATTACACGATATCTATCCGACTGCCAAAATCAAAGATATTAAACAATAACTAATTTTAAAAGTATGACAAGTTAAGAAATGACTGCTAAAAACAGCAATGTCAAGAACAAAATTAAGATTATATTAACTCTACGGTTGAATTTTTTTTTTCTTTTTTATGTAGAAGACAGTAACAAATACATCTACTACCAGAAAATAAGGTCAGGAACCTGGATACAAGTGGAAAGGGTGACAAAGCATACAGGAACATTCTCATCTATGGTTTTGAGAAGGCATATGCTTTTCAGGCCTGTCTGGTAGGGAGTCCTGGAGCAGAATCCTTTTGGTGGCCTTTTCTGAGAGAAGGTGAATGATCTACTTGAGGTGTTTCCTCTAGTAGGACTGATTTTTGGATGACTCCAAGGGTGAAGCTTCTATTTGTGTGTGTGTGTGGGGGGGGGTTCCTGTGTCTGCTTAGCTTGTCTGCAATCAAGCTGTGCTCTGATAGAAAACATAAAGTTTGAAGATTCAAACTGAGCTCAGTTACTATCTCCCAGACTATAACAGCAAATTCTCCAAACAGGGCATGATTTGGTACCTCCCCCCAATGTATGCTGATGTACCACATCATTTTGGTGCTGTCTGTGTAAACTTGCAGAGGTCCTGGGGACCTGTTATGATTTAAGCACTTCAAAATGTTGATCACTGCCAGCATCTCTCCCTCTTACACTTATGTGCTTCTGTCTGAAATGGGGGATATACAGACTTTGCACTTTCAATTCTTTTGGAGACAGCTCCCCACTCCAGGTCTTAAAGTTCTGTAATGACAGACTAGATAGGGACAGGAAGGGAGAACAGGAGACCTGGACTGCAATAAATCTGGCCTACCCAGCACAGAATCTCCCTTCCTAAAATTCCAAAACAGGGATCTAAGAAGATAATGACTGAAGATGCCAAGTCCAGACTGACCTGATGTACCATTATATTTCCCTCATGAGCAGTCTCTTATTGAACATGTGGAGGAAACAGACAAATATAGTTTATGTAAAACAGAATTGGAAACAGTTGCACACCTCGTTGCTTATTGTGACATAGTAATGGCAGGAGGACTGTATACTGAAATGCATAATAATGTGGCGAGACTGTTGCACTGGGGATTGTGCAAACATTATGGTATTGAAGTCATTGAAAAACACTGGAAACATGAACCAGAAAGCATCATACAAAATAATGAAATCTACATCACATGGGAACATTCATTATCAACAGTTCAAAAGACAGATGCTAGAAAACCAGATATAGTGGTCCAAGAAAAGAAGACAGAAGTACCATTGATCATTGAAATCTCCATACCCAGTGACTACAGTGTCCTGCGTACAGAGAGACACAAAGTCATAAAATATCAGGATTTCCACGCAGAAACAAGAGCAATGTGGAAGAAAGATACCCAGACAGTTCCAATAGTAGTAGGAGCAACGGGTATTATATATATATATAAAAAAAAAAAAAAAAAGGTCTAGAATCATATTTAGATCTGCTACTAATACATGTAACTCTGTACGAATTGCAGAAGTCATTACTGGGCACATTGCCGGTGCTGCGAACAGCACTTTTGGCTGACATCAAATAGTGAAACAATAATAATTTCATGAACTTTGACTTACGAATGGGGTCCATTCCCGTCATGGGATTAGAAACTCAAAAGATTTGGAGAAATTAAAAAGGGAGTCTGGTCATGGGAAGTATAAGAATCACCAGTCTCATGTACCCCAATACCCTGAGAAATTCCCATGTAGATACCCGGCTTTGAGTGGAGCAACTCAGAAACAACTGTTGCAACATCTCTGCTTTGTCTGGAGGAAGAAAGGCCCTTCTTAGGCAAAATATATCAGATATAACTAGGAATACAATTCTATGAGAAGGGATGAGAGAAAATTTAAGTTGATTTGAAAACAGACACTAAGAGATTCTGGACAGTTGTTAAAGATTCTTGACTGCTTGAAACAGAGTCTGCAAATATAAGACAATCATCTAAATTTGGAAAGATGTGAATGCCTTGAACTCTGCAATCAGCACTTCTTTGGGTCAGACCCTTTGTGAATACCCATGGTACACTTGAAAGTTCAAAGTGTAAGACAGAGAACTGATAATGCAAGTCAGAAACAGGAAATATTAAAAAATTTTTAAACATCTTGGCAATGAGAATGTGATGATAAATATACTTTAAGTCTACGGGAGAAAAGGCAAAAATCATTTTGATTTTGGAGTCTTGACAACAAGGCTTAGCTAGGAAGGGCTGTCTTCAGGATCTTTCCTTGTTTGGTACCAGAAAAAATCCTTGAATAATAGCATTTGCCCATCTGGCAGGGGGACACTAGACACATTACTCATTGCAAAAAGCACCTGATGCAAACAAAGATTCCCACTGCCAAGTGTACCCCTGTTGAATCACATTTATAACCCATTTTTTTCACAATCTGGTAACCCAAAGAAAAATGAACCCTCAAGGATATGGAGAGGTTGCCAGGGTGGCACAGGGGAGCCTGAGCAGACAATCAGTCATGCTGATCAGGAGGACTGTGCTTGATTTTTTTGAGGTTTTCATTTATTTTTGGAGCCTCCTTGTCACTACTTTTTAAACTCCTGTTTAAAGGCTACTTTCTGCTTAAATAGCTTATTATAAAAGGAATGTGAGGCAGAACAGACATTTTTATTTGCTTTAAAAAAGGAAAATTGAAATTTTGCAATCATCCTTTGAATGAATTTTCACCTACAGTCACATTTCGTGAGCATACAGAAGTTCTTATCTAAGGGAGAATTTAAAATTTCAGTTTTAACATTTTCAGGAAGATTTTGAGAACAAAGCTGACCTAATCGTCTCATTACTGACATGGAGGCAGTAGCTCTGGAGGAAGACTCAACAGCATTCGAAGCACAAACATGCTTATTAACATAGAAAGCAAAAAGCAGTAAGGCAGTTGTAAAATTTTTTATCCTCTGAAGGATGGTTAATAATTAACTTGAGCATGTTCTTAGAAGATAAAAACAAATACTTTAACTTTAAATATGAGTTTGATAGTTTAAAATACTGAAAGATAAAAATAGAAGAATAAACGTTTTTCTTTAACAGGTCAAAAGTTTTCCCATCCTTGTCAGAGGAGATAGGATTAGCAAACGTTATCTGTTTAGCAGGAGCAGTTTTTAGATAAGGAGAGTACTGCTGGATCTGCTTTAGGGTTGTAACTTGTCAGACTTGCTGGAGGCAGGAGCTTAGCTCTCAACTAAATAAGGACAAATTTCAACAGAATCATGATTTCCTCAGACTGTTCAGAGTGAAAGTAAATTCTTGAAATACAACATTCCTACTGCAGTGCCTGCTTTTCTGACTGTAAATCCAAGTCTGAAATAGAATGAACTGTTTTTTTTCTTGACTGAAAAAGAATTTGGCAAAGAAAAGGCAAAATTAGCTCCTTAACAAATCCAAAAAATCTTCTCTGCCCATGGAAATAGAAACAGGAGAAGGCAATATTTTCTCACTATACTCACCACTACTGAGAAATTTCCAAGAAAAACCATGAATGAAAGTATACTCATCTCAGACTGAGTGAAAAACCTTGACTTGCACCTTCCCCTAAGACTGACAAGGGTGGTTCACCTTTGCCTGCCAAGGACATCCCTGCAGTCACAGAGGATGTGGATATCCCTTGGTCTTTGGTAGCTCTAAATATAATACCAGAGGGACCAGAGGAAAATGATGTGCAGTCTGAAGAACTGAGAGCAGTCACAGCAGTCACGCACCCAGAGCCACCCACCAGTGTCTGAGGCACAGCAGCAGCCAGCTTGACACCCAACGACTCCCTAATATATTTTTTCTGCTTGTAGACAGAGGAAGGTAACACCTGATGCACAGGTTTGCAGACAATAAGACATTGAAGGTAGATAGAGAAGCCTGGATAAGCCAGTAAGAGGTAAATAAACCAGTGACAGTCCCCCACAATACTCTGCTCTAAATGCACAAGCCTACAAGCCTGTTTGAAAGAACAGAACTTTTTTTTTTTAAACAAAAACAAAAAAACTTGCATAAGCCTTTACAAACAAACTCCCTTAGTAAAACAGTGACAGTCCCAAAACATTACAATTTCCTAGCACGCATAACATTTCAGTCAAAAAAAAACACGTTTTCCGCAGAAATTTAATTTTAGTGGAAGGGTTTCCTCTATGGATAACTTATCTGTCCAGTCTTAAAGGGTCACCAGCTGTCTGACAGTTCCCAGGGGCTCGCTGAAGGAGCACTCTTTGCTGGCAAAAAAACTCTGAAGAAATCAGTTCTCTAATTGTCTTTATATAGAGCTCCCCTCAAGCTGTTGATAGTTATGGCAGGTGGAAGGCACCCTAAAGCATTGAAAGCTGTCCAGTCACAGCGTTGGGGTTGGACCCAAGTAGATTAGGCTACTGCAAAAGTGATCTAACTGTTGAACATAAGAGGCTCTCATTATTCACTGCTCTCCTGTATTTTTGAAGATTATTTCATAATTAAAGGACTGACAGTTATGAGTCGCAAAGTTACAACATGGAGGTAGTAAATAAGTCTTGGAATCAGAAGGTATGTATAACATATTAGCACTATGTCCTATGTTGTACTTTTGAAGAGTGGCAGTTCTGAACATACAGTGATGTTAAAAAACTGACCATCAGGGCCTTACAGACTGACAAGTTTATGGCTGCTACCATTAAAATTAAAAATTTAGTATAAGGTATAATATTAACCACTGTATACATATGCATAAGAATGGGACAATACAATACAACACCCCAGCAATCTTAAAGGTACTATTCATTATATGATATTGTTAGAATTTTTGGGCCAGACTAAAATCGTTGTAAAATTATGCACTTTCAGTCCCAAATACATATTTGCCATTTAGGAACAACTTCAGAAAATGGCCTTTCTGAGAAACATGGGATAGGGGATTTTTACATGCACTTCTCAAAATCTGGTATGCCTAATCAAATGTTTAAATGTCAGGAAACAATACAGGAGAGACAAGCCAGGCACTCAGAGCCAGGATAAATGCCCAGATACACAATGTTATTTGTAGTATGACTGCCAAGCTGGTGGGAGCACATTTTTATCAGTGAGATGATTCTGTAACAGACATGTCACTTTTGGTACTTCCTATACCTCTGTTAAGAAGGACAATGGAAATAAAGTTTACTTAATAATCTGTTATGGCAATGACTGGCCTGAATGCTGATTTGGCTTTCATGAATCATTAACACTTAGGAACTTTTTTCTCTCTTGTAACCAACAGTGAACATATATTAGTTATAAAAATGTATGATGTACTGAAATGCATGACTGTATCATGATTTTAGGCTGACACCAAAGTGGTGAACTTTTCATATCATTAATAGTACACAAAAAAGACTGGCAGGTGTTGTTTAGAGTTGGCTTGTGTGTTTATTCAAGCAAATATCGTAGTTAATTTCAGTATTAAACATTTAACATTAATACTAGTAACAATAAGCAACATAATGCCTTAATATTGCATATTTTAGCATTATAACAAGCTTGGATGTACTGCAACTCCTCCAAGGTACAGCCTAGGCTTTAATACTGACTACATGAAAGTCATATATACTCAGATTCCTTCTTACTTCCCCTCATATCTTCCTTCCTTTCACCACTTATTTGTAGCATACTAACTGCTCATAATAGTCTCTTTTAATAATCAAAAATAACACAAATAAGGAGACACATATTTCGTTATATAGAACGATGCAAAAATATGATATAAAACCAATAACTGAATAAAGTGAGCAGATAGGCATCATAAAACTAGTACTTATAAGTATTTAATGTAGCAAGCAGATAGTACAAACAATCCAGTAAGCGCTTTCACATCAGCTTCATCAGACCATACAAATCACACTAAGGTAAATCCAATATATACATTAGTAATATAACAATTATCCAATTAAAATGACTCATTCATTACACATAGCTCAAAATACTAAAAGCCATATCACAATGTCATTGTGTCTTTCGGCTTTTCCCGGTTAGGGGTCGCCACAGCAAAACTCCAGTCCGCTAATGATTGGCAGTTGATTTTTACGTACCGAGTTGTCAGCTCTGCCGCACAACCTTCAACGAAGGTACGCCCATTCACGCATGTCTCCACGCAGAAGACGCTCTAGCTAAGAATCGAACCGGACAGCGTCTTACTGTGAGGCGACAATGCTACCGCAGCACCACCACTGCAGTAAATGCCATATCACAGTATAAGAAATATATTTAATATAACAAAATGTAGTAATGTTAACATTTTATACCACGTCCTTTTAAAATTGGCTTTAGTGTAGTTTTTTCATTCAAACCCATACCTTGTTCAGCATTTAACCTAATAATTCATTTTAGTTCATTGGTTTCAGTTATCTTATTAACATCTCCTTTGCGAGGGGGGGTGTTCAAAATATCCATTATTATCTGTATAGGTACAATACTTACATTTCTTACATGGTTGAGTGGAAAACTTACTATTTGCCTGCTTAGAATAACATAACATTCTTTTCAAAGATGTTTTATTCTTAAAATGATAACTTGGAGACTCACCTACAATCTCTCTAACTTTAGGATCTACTGTTAAAACCTTGTAATGTTTGTTAATTATATTTATAATGTCTTTCACATCACTAGCATAATATAATGGAATTCGCATCTTCCTTCTACATATCTGTGACCTATCTTGATGTAATAAATGTTTAGCAAGTTCTGAGAAATAGGGTTGTGCAGTATTTTGTCTATTTGTAGGTCTCTCTCAACACTTTATCAACCTCATCACCTCCATAACCTCTCGTCATAAGTCTATCTCTCAAATCCAAGATCTCCTTAGCAAATTCTTCATCAGAACCATTCAATCGAGAGGCTCTCACCCCTTGACCTTTAATTACATTCTTAAATATATATCCATGGTGCATACTGATTCTATGTAGCAATGTGTTTTATAACATGGTTTCCTAAATATCCCTGTATCCATTGAACCATCTTTCCATTTAGTGATGCATATATCTAAAAACTCAATATATATGTCAGAATAAGTGATGGAAAATTTCAGATAGGCCATAGTATGGTTCAAATAATTATTAAAATCATTCAAACCATCTATACTCCCTGTCCAAATGAAAAACAAATCATCCATAAATCTATGACAGAACAGAACATAATGACTGTACCATTCAGAATTAAACATAAAATTATCCTCCCATTTTGACATGACCATATTAGCGTAGCTATGGGTACAAGGAGTTATGCCATCTTTCTGTAAATAGTACACGCCATCAAACATAAAATATTATTTTCAAGAATTACCTCCATAAAAAGGCATATCAAATCCACTAATTGTTCACTATAATCACATCTCATTAAATAATCCTTAACATACTGTATGTGATTCCAATTGTATTAGGAATCACTGTAAAAAGTGATTGAACATCTAGGGTTACCAAAATAATAATGCATATGTCTGGGACGTTTTTTAACAAAGTCATATAAATCAAGTAGGAAGTGCCTGGAATCTTTTAATATTGTCCTATTTCTATCTAAAGTGGGATGTAAATGCTTTTCTACACATATAGAGAAAGGCTCCATGCTCCAATTACACCCTGCAAGTATAGGTCTTAGAGGGGGCTATATCTATTTTTATGTACCTTAGGTAATCCCTGAATAATTGATATTAGAGGTTCATTGACTAACAAATAATTAATAATTCATAAGAAATAAGATGACTATATCGACAATAATTCAACATATTTAGTAGACTTTCCTTAATTCTATCTATTTCTGTTATATCTATCATTATGTACTGTGTAGAACTGTTCAACATACTTCTCATGGAGTTATAATAATCATCTTTATCTATGATAACAATGGAACTGCATTTATTGGCTAGTCTAATTACTATTATATCCTCCTCCTGTAAATCCTTCACAGCTAAACACTGACTATATGTCAAGTTGTTAACACATCTAACATTCCTACCACCAGTATGGAGTCTATTATCAAAAAGCTCATGTAAATCATCTTTCACTAATTTACCAAATACTTCTATCAAAAGTTGCATATCGGGTGTATACAAGCTTGGTTTCTTAAAGTTAATTGTGTTCGAAACTTCACTATATTACTAAATTCCAACTTCAATAAAACATTCCTTAAAAACATTTTTATGTCCAAAACAGTATCAATAAAATCACTCTGTTGTGTAGGAATAAATGAAAGTCCCTTCTACAACACTTTTTGTTCATCCGCCATCAAAACCCTTCTAGAAATATTCCACACTACTGTCTCTCGTTTTCCACATCTTTTTTAGGTTTTGAGGAGCAGTTTGTTCTACTGGCAACTTTCTTTTCAGATAGCCTCTTTTCCTTGAATGACTTCTGCTTTTGTAGAAGTCCTGTTTGATGGGTAAAGGGAAGGACTGGCTGATATCTTCTGTTTTTCTACATTTTTAACAAGTGTAGTTTTTCAACTCACATCCTTTCCCAAATATAAAGTCTGTGAGGCATCAACATTCATAATACTAGCCAATTCATTCACATGCAACCCTCCTTTATTGGTAGTATTTAAAACAGAGAGGAACAAAGTCAATGGGGCCGATTTTTGTAACACAGGCTGCTCAATCAGGCTTTCCTTACTAGCAGAAGCAGGTGCCACTGCCTTTTTAACATTATTCACATCACCTGAGCCCTCGGCCATGTAAAAACATGGCTGTTTTTAAAATTGGCTGTATCTATCTCGATTTAAGTCTTTTCTGGTGTAACAGTTTCCTCTCGTACATCAAAGTCATATCGATAGGGCTACTGACTTGACTATCCACAATACTGGCAGGAAAGTGTTTACTTAATGACGTTTGAATGTCTTATCTTCTCACATAACTGATCTTCTTGAGGCTTACAAAACTGCTGCTTACCTCTAAGCTGAGTTTCTGAATAGAAGAAAGTGTTTGTCAACAAATGTAAACAGCTGCACAAGAATACTAAACGCTGACTGCCAGAAATATCTGGAGAAGACACTTCCCAAAAAGAAAGTAACAAACTTTAATGTAAAATACAAAGGTAATAAGATAAGCACTTTCACCCATTACAAATGGGCTTCATCAGAACCGCTTAAAGCGCTTAACTTTTATTCTTACTACCTTTGTATTTTATATTAAAGTTTGTTACTTTCTTTTTGGGAAGTGTCTTCTCCGGATATTTATGGCAGTCAGCGTTTAATATTCTTGTGCAGCTGTTTACATAAGCTGAGTTTCTGCCATCATGTAAGCAGCTCAGGGTACTCCCTTCCATAAGTGGGCATCTTGAGCACCCGAAACAATGCCACATTGTAAACAAACCTCAAGGTGTTGACGCTGTGTTTGTAAGCATTTCAGTTTGAGAAGATTATATTCCAGTCATCCACAATGTTGCGGAACATCTCCAAGTCCAAACCAGCTTTCTCACTTCCTTCTGTAGGGTAAAGCTCTTCAGACAAAAGTAATGGATTGTTGATTCTTGCAATGCAGTCTATAAGTCTATCAATGCAGCTCATAGCCACCTTATTAAAGTTGAAAGGATTGTAGTTAAGCTCTAATTCCTCCAAGCAGCCTTCAGCCATGCTTCCCCTTAATGCAAAAATCTACTATCTGCTAAATACTATCTGCTTGTTACAGTAAATACTTATAAGCACTAGTTTTATGGTGCCTATCTGCTCGCTTTATTCTATTATTGGTTTTATATTATATTTTTCATGTCTCTTTTAATGTTTTATGACAGGATAATCAGGCACTCCTATTCACAGATAACCGCATAAATAATTCAGAAGCATCCACACACATTTTAAGCTTGCATCTAATTCTCCTGGCAGTCCATGCTTTTTTTCATAACACAACACAATCACCTGGACATTACTGCTATTATATATTTTTTTAACCATAACATCTGTCTGATCTAGACTTCATGTAAAGGTAGACTAGTAAATAATGCATTACAGTTGTCCTTCTCTGGATTTAACTAATCTTATAGTGCCACTATATGTACTGTGATTCATAGATGAATTGAGCTAATGTTTCAGGCTTGCCTCCTCTCCTAAATGGATAGTGGTTCCTTTGTCTCATTCTAGAGGAGCCTTCATTTACATGGTAGGATATCAGTTCTTATATCTAAGTCATATATCTAAGCATCAGAACTGAGCACTTAGATTTTTTCCACACACTGGCTTTTTATCCAGTAAGAAAGAAACAATCTACCATTTTCTCCTTTTCAGTGCACAGCTAGACATTAAATCAGTGCATGTACCATCAATAACGTATTAACTCCTTGTGAAGGGATCCTGTTAGTTTCAAAGTTTGGGCAGTTGTAGTGTAAAGCCTATGTTGCCCAATAAAAGGTATCATATCACTTCTGTGTTCCAGTGTTTTCTATCAGAACTACCAATTCTCTTTATAAAAAGTAGTGTAAAACTAATACTCAAGCTGCGTAAATTAACAGCTAAGATAAAACAAACTCAAAATAAAAGTATTTACATTAAAATACACTATACAGAAACAAATCTAATCTAACTCTTTTTCTACCTAAGCCCATATTTATTGCCAGTAAGTAAAGTCTCTTAACCCACAGGCTCATTTTCTTGCAAAATAACTGTACTAGTTATATTATTCATATGGTCATAGGAGGTTGCTAGATTAGCTGCCCTACAGCCCTTACAAGCCTAGCCATGTTAATCCCAAGTCACCCCATCTGCCCTTAAGTGAATGTATTTTGCAGAGCTAGTCTATGGTCAACACCGACTTGACCTGTCCATGGGGGACATGGGAAGTCGGTGCTGACCACAGACTAGCTCTGACTAGCATCTACTTTTACTCACGGAGAAGTTCTCCTTTCTGTATTACTTGAGGTTATATAGTTGATAGTGAAGCCGTGGAAACAGAAACTAGTTTGATCATCTGTCATAGAACTGCTTTAATGTGTTTAGACAAGCCAGTGCTCCTTTCTTACTCTATACTCCAGTATTGTTTAATATGTTATTTTAGTCATTTCCTTAATGGTACACTTACTTATGACATATTTGGAATAAACCTCAAGAAGATACTGTACCATACCAAGAAATCTCATGAGCACCTGTTTACCCTGTAGTGGGAATATTTGTACCACTGCTCTAACTTTTTTATTAATCATCATTTTTTTATTAAAACACCTTATTTATTCTTCCAATTTTTACAGTCAACAAAGTCGGGCATCCCATAATATACATACGCGATCATTCATATTCCCAGTGCTTTACACATTCTTCATTTGCTGGAGACACATTTCATCACGTATTTCTCTTCTGTCACCTGCCTCATTCGTTTAGAGTTTACTCATCTTAACCTTGACAGTTATCAAAGTACTGGTCCCATAATTGCTGCTTTACATGAGCGCCTTTATTCTTTATCCTTTACACTGCTGTACAACCTCATTCTTTAATGTTCTTCATGGTGCCTACAGCCATGTTGATGCTGGGGGCATTCTACATTTCTAACTCCTTGTGATGAATTTTTTTTTGCTACTAACAGCAACAGACATGTCAGTTTACTTTTATTCTCCATTATGCTCATATCATCACACCCACTGATTAAGAAGAGAACTTCATTCAACTGAGTCCTCCAAAACGGATGTTCCCAGTTGCCATTCTGACCCACATCACATCTCCAGCAGTTCACTGGAACTGTTTAAAACACGTTGGCAAACTTAACAAGTGTATAGATATATCTGTGAAGACATTTCCACCCAAAGACCTTAAAGCATCTAGAATTAATCATCAATTTGAAATTCTGATTTTGGCTGTTTTGTAACATATTCCCTTCATCACTTTTTTGCATAGAAGTAGAGAAGTAGCATGGGTACATTTTAAAGTAGGTTTTGAAAATGAGCACAGTGCACTTACAAAGGGTTCATTTTTCATGACTCTAACATTATTTTTAACACATAGCTTTTTATATTCCAATCTTCATGTGTGATGTACCTTCAATGTTTGCTCTGTTTGCTCTCTACTTATTTTTCTAATCCACGTCATTAGACAGGTAGTTCAGTCTACAACCAGTACATATCCTCATAAACAAGTAAGAAAACCATATTAGCAGGCCAATGCTATTACATCCTACTATGCTTATTTTTTATTTTTGCCTTTGGGTAATAACATTATTTCATCTGCTTGTAAAGTCCAAGCCACCTTTCAAACTACTCTTGGTCTGTATGGCCCTTTTCTTTCCTAGAACAGTATTTGTTCTAGTTCTGGGGCACTTAATTTCCTCTCAGAGGTTACATTCATTAGTCTCTATGTGTCTTTAATAGTCGGTAGGTTTCTGGTTTTGCACAACTTTATTATATACTTTTATCTTCCAAACTTAGTTTTGTTGTTATCCCCCACCTTTATTTATTTTTCACCATGCAGATAACCACAGCTCATGCAGAGTTTTACCTATGGCACATTTCTCAAACTTTGCATGCTTCCTGTGACTCTCATGACTCATTTCTTACTTTATTTTTGTTAATTTTCTGTGATTTTACTTCATACACAACTTGACACAATTCTAAAAGCTCAGTGAGCTCATTTTTTGCACTATTTTTCAAACAGGGTACACTGGCAGGCATAATTGTCTCTTTTTTGGTGATGACCTAGTTGTAATGTGTGGTTAAAATACTTAGAGCCACAAAGTAGACAACTGTCTACTGTGAGAAAGTAATTTAACTGTCTCAGCATATATCAAGCTGTATTCTTCAATACAAGGAGATTTCACATATGAATATTTACCTTTGCTTAGGATCCAGTATATGCAGCCTTGAAGAAACCAACAAACCCCTTTGTAAGTGTAAAAGCCAAAAAACTGTCTCGTAATTCCATTCCAATCTTAACAGATGCTTTTTTTCAGTTTCTAAACTTATAACACCTGTGTTTTTCTGGCCTGAATTCTGTAATTAAATCAAATGGTGCTTCAACAAAGTATTAGTTTAAAGGTGTGCACACTTATGCAACCAGCTTACTGTATATTTTTTATTTTTTATATTTTTTCCCTAACAGATTTGTTTGTTTTTCAACTGAATTGTACAGGTTATAGGTCACATTAATAGTGGTAAAAGTTTTGAAATGATTTATCGTGGTCTCATTTTTTTATATCACAAAAACCTGGAATTTTACCAGGGGTGTGTATACTTTTTATATTCACTGCACTTTCTGAAGGATTTAAATCTGAAACTCAAATGTCTGTCATTATTTAGTGATTTTAATCCTCAAGGATTTTCCAGAAAACCATACATTTTATGAAGAACTGACCAAAAACCTGATAAAAAACCTAGAAATTCTGTGAAAATGGAAATTATGGAGGTATCCTAAAATGTGTTTTCATCTCTGTATTTAAACCTACACATTTGTCTAAACTGGTGTTTATTTTATTTACTTATTTTTTCAGATTGATATTCAGGACTGAATCATTTATAAAATACAGCTAAATAATGCAAACACTGTAATCTACAGCAAATGACTGAGAAAGTGAAGGAACAATTTAATCAACCAATTGACCAACACATGCAATAACATACACAAACATAGAAAATGAATTAAAGGCATACATTTATCTAATACTTTGGTTACACGTCATTCTCACTGAAAATAATCCATCATTAAACATAAAAAATACTAAATAGCATCAAGCAAGCAGAATAATTAACAGCTAGGCTGTGTCTGTTATTTCACTTTTCCCCAGTATTGTTGGCTAAGCCAAAAGTCAAAACAAATAGGCATTATACGACTGTACTGGCAGAACACCAAAGAAATTAGGCAAATGTCAGTGAGAGCAGAAGTGGTAATTTGAAGACAATTCTTATCTTTCAGATTTCCAGATGTTAAAAAATGAGCTGAGTTCAGTGACAAGTAAGTAACATTATAATCAAGAAGATAAAAATGTCAAGACTTGTTTTTTCACTTGCTGAAAGAATTCTTGCAAGCAGGAAAAAAAAACTTTACTTAGATTAATTATTTGTCTATTGCTATGCTCCTGGTAAATGGAACTGTGAACTTACATTGTGCTTGTGACAGAAGTTGATGGCTTGCAATGTTTGCCACATTATACTCCTAACTTGCTGTTCTGGAGCTCTGTAAAAGTAAGAAAAAAAATGATTATGTTCCAATTCAGCTACAATAAAAACTATGTACGCACAGTTACACAAATGAATGTAAAAAAAAAAAAAAAAAAAGAAAGAAAGAAACGTATATTTTTAAACAGATTCACTTTCCAGACATTTTAAGGTTTATACTACTTTTGTATCTTTTGAGGAAATCACAAATAATGTATCACAATCATTGCTTCTCCCCTGAAAAGGGTGCCACCTGTTTCTATCGGTAACCTAGAATGTCCCTATTGTCCATTAACTAAAGTTTGCTTACTTGCTACACTGATTCTTAATGCTCAGCCTTTGACAGGTTTGTGACTACTGCTGCTGCACAGAGTCTGTAATGTTCCATTGTCAAACAGCAGCCTTTGTATTGTGTACTCTCTCAGCAATAGATGGAAAACATGCAGCTGAAACTTGTAGCATCTATATGACTTACCCATAATCAGTATTGTTATATACTGAGTGTTGATCCCCATTCTTTAATTTCATGTTACTGTAATTCATTTTTGGACTCTGAGCTACTATACTGCTTCTGCAACAAGTTAAGTGCTATCATAATGTCCTGCAAACCTTAATTTAAATGCAAAAGTATAATTCAAGCTTTATCAGGGTCTGCACTTTAAAGGCAGTTATAAATGCAGAACAGTCAACAGTACAGCATTTTAGGTTTTAGATATTTTTTTATGATTAAGGATGTTTTGATCAAAAATTAAAAGAGCTCTGGGCAGGCAGTGTTCCACAATCCATTTAAACACAATAATTTGACATTACTATATGTTGGCTTGCACTGGAGCTGAGCTGCAGTACTAGTGGTAGAAGAACTGTACTCAGCAAAATAAGTCACTAAAATTACTGACAGGCAGGACTGTAAAAAACTTGGAATAAGACAGGAAAAATGTGTTAGCCATGACATAAAATTGTGTGCATCATAATATTTTGAGTGCAGGCAAAGATCACCATCTTAATTTCTACTTGTCCTGATGGGTGAATGAGAACTGTTTTGGAATTATGCAGCCTCAAAGCTTACTCCAAGAAATTAAGTAAAAGTAACAGTAACCAAATCTCTCTGGCCAACCATTAAGAGGCTAAGAAAATAACTTTTGCCATGCAGTGTTTGCATTTCTGGATGAACTTCATCTTTAGAGGAAAGAATAAAGTATTTCAGAAGGCCATTTCTGGACCACAGGAGCCCTCAGGCATCTGATAGAGGATGGCTGAGGGAGAAATAGCTTCTGCACTTGGCACACGTCTGGAACACAAAAGGTTACTCTCTGAAGCACTACAGGGACACTTGTGGGCATTAGCAGACAGGAGATAAGTTTGTACATTACAGGACTGGCCGCTCATTGAATGTGAGCTTCTACAGAAAACAAAGGGACTGAATAGCACATGTTTCTTAGCACAAGGCATAAAAATGACACTATCTTGCTTTCAGGTAAACAAAATCACTGCCATGTTGTCTGACTGGAATGCAATTATGCCCACAGAAAGGGAGTCATGAAGGCCTCAAAGGGCAAGAAGAACCATCCTCATCTCCAGAACTTTTAGGATGAAGTTGGAGGATGCATGTATATCTTGAATTGTCTGCTCATGGTAATGCCACCCCACCTCTCACCAAAAGGCAGATGCATCCTATCTATAGTGACTACAGCCATGGGAATATGTGTTTGAAAATGGCTCCCCATGATTAGATTAGTGATGCCCGTCAACCACTGAAGATGCTGCTGGCATGCCCTGCAAAACTCAATCTGATATAATATATGGTCTGATATCTGAGGTCAATGGACCTTCCATGTTCACTGAACCTCCTGTTGTGCAGTCTGCTGTGGGCATCACTGATATAGATCACTGCAGAACCTTTTTATGGCTGCATGGATACACGCTCTTTCATCTTGGTTATTTAATCATTGCAGAACCCTGTTGTGAACTCTGGTGTGGCTATCATTAATATGGATTCTGCTGTCAGTCCCAAACTTCTGAGGTGTAAGTGGGCTGAAATCTTGCTGGTGTTTAGTGCAACAGAGACTCTGGAATGAATAGACAGTATCCAGTCAATCTGACAATGTGCTCAGGAATGAATGATATTCAGATTTTAACTTCAGTTGGTGAATAATTGGAACAGGACCAGCTCTAACTCTGCAAGAGTCACTGTAAAGAATGGAACTTTTTTTAGCAAGTCCAAAGTGAAAAAGCACAAATCAAATGAACAGCTAAAAATCAGCTGCCTAGATATGGAAAGAGCTTAGCTCCTTCAAACCTCCAGTGAGATAATACTATGGACATCAATTAAGTAAAAACCGTTAGGACCAATGTCGGACTGAATACAAGCATTCAGAACTGGAAACAAGTGACTCTTCCCAGAAAGTCAATATACCTCTTTGACTCCTTGGGAATCCTAATATAGATATATGGATTTTGGAAGTTCAAAGAATATGTCCAGTTTCACTCTTATACAATGAAGGACTGACTGGACTTTGACCATGAAAAATGTTTTTATATAGGGATAAAGGTGTTTAGATTGCTTAAATCCCAAACTGGTCTTAATCTTCTCTTGTCTGGTGGGCCTCCTGGATGGCCCTTTTTGTGCGGAGGCTAAGTATATCCCTCCTTGTGGAGATTTTGTGTTAGGGGGGGAGAAAAGCAAAGAAAGAGATAACAGGGCATGTTAAGCTTGAAAAGAAGTATCGCATCCTCTGGATATCACTGTTTTTTATCCACCTGCTTGTTGTGATGGATATCCGTGCAGGCCTGTGGAGGGACAGACAACTTTTGACTGCCACCAGAGTGGGACATCCAGGCAAGACCTCAAGACTGCTGTTGTCCACACACACACACACACACACACACACACACACACACACACACACACACACACACACACACACACACACACACACACACACACTGCAGACTTCAGCTTCCTGGGGTCTGCAGAGAAGAAACATCCAAGATAGCTGCACACTGATACATAGCCCAATTTCAGCTCTCCCTTTGTGAAAACAGAAACTATGAAATAAAAGCCAGTGATACTGTCAGTTTGGGTAAAATGCATTAGCTGGCTTGTTAACTACACTGTTTGACTGCCAGCCAAGAAGAATGAAAATCAACCAGAAAAGGCAAAGAGAAACAGTGGTTCAGAAGAATCCTGTAACTGTTTAGCAAAACCCAGTTCAAGCTTCAGCTGTTGCACAAGATATGGCTTCCAGTAATTTAGAGGTAAAATAAATCAAATGTACTTAGAGGTGATCAAAATAAATTAAACACTGAAGGAGTATATCAACTCAAAGAACAAAAAGCTGGAAAAAAACAGAAGATGCTTTAACTAGAGTTTCAGATGAACTGATAAAACTGCAAAAATCAAAGACTAAAATGGAAAAAAAAGCTGCCTGAGTATAAGGCTTCACAAGAAGTACTGTTTCAAAAAATGATAAGTGTTAGGAGACAGTGCTCACAGAGAAAACCTGAGAAGGAAGAAACTATTAATTTTATGAAACCACAAATAAGCAACTGGGCTGTTATTCCTCAGCAGGACTAATTAATTGAAAAGGCACATTAAGTGTATGCTTCAAACCCGGCCATGAGAAAGCAGCCAAGACCTATATTAGTAAAGATGCAATTATATCAGCAGAAATAACTGATCCTGACAGAACTGTCACAGAAGAAAAAAATATTAAAATTCGGAAATAGCAGAGTGTTTGTAGAAAAAGAGTTATTTACTATACACCAGGCAGAAGAGAAGCACATTTATCCCAGCAATCAGGGAATGTTGAGTGGTAAGTGTGAGATTCAAACTGCTGCATCCAGCTGTCTTCAAAATATTTTTTTTTCTGGAGGATCAAAGACATTTGTGGATACAGAACAGGCTAAGTAGGAAATAAAAAAGTTTATCTAACAAAAACTGAGCGAGTAAACAGAAGGGAACTCTACTTCTCATTCTTCTGACAATAAAGCTCATAAAGAAGCTTTGCCAGTGAAACTTTTCCACTTTTCCAAAGGAAAATACTTAACAGACAGAAAAAAAAAATCACAACAGATGACTAGAAGAATCAGAAGTATACTGGACTTACAGCAGAT